>NC_041404.2:107693329-107723329 GCF_900747795.2 Erpetoichthys calabaricus
CGCTATTGGCAGATGGCTGAGAAGCTACCCAGCTTACTTTTCTCTTTCTCTTGCGCTGACTTTCTCTGATCCTGACGTAGGGGGATTGAGCAGGGGGGCTGTTCGCACACCTAGACGATACGGACGCTCGTCTAAAAATGCTGAAAGATTATCTTCATGTTGCTATCTTTTGTGCAGCTGCTTCCTGAAACGACATGCTGCACGGTGCTTCACATACTTAAAAGCTCAAAGGGCACGTATTGATTTTTGCTTGCTTGTTTTTCTCTGTCTCTCTCTTTCTTTCTGTGCTCTTGACGGAGGGGGTGTGAGCTGCCGCCTTCAACAGCTTTGTGCCGCAGTGCTTCGCATACTTAAAAGCCAAACAGCCCTATTGATTTTCCTCTGCCTTTATGACAGTCTCTGCTCCTGACTCCTTTGAAGAGGAAGATATGTTTGCATTCTTTTAATTGTGAGACGGAACTGTCATCTCTGTCTTGTCATGGAGCACAGTTTAAACTTTTGAAAAAGAGACAAATGTTTGTTTGCAGTGTTTGAATAACGTTCCTGTCTCTCTAAAACCTCCTGTGTTTCTGCGCAAATCTGTGACCCAAGCATGCCAATATAAAAATAACCATATAAACATATGGTTTCTACTTCGCGGATTTTCTTATTTCGCGGGTGGCTCTGGAACGCAACCCCCGCGATGGAGGAGGGATTACTGTATGTCTTATCCTTTCACAATATATATATATATATATATATATATATATATATATATATATATATATATATATATATATATATATATATATATATATATATATATATAAAATGCACATAAAGGAAATAAATGTGTCTACCAAAACATTTGTAATTACAACCATTTTCTGGGAAAATTCCAGGGGTGCTGATAAATATGCAATCATGGCCGAAATAATTTTTTATATAACTTTTATATAAATTTTTATAATCTTGGTTCTGTGTATTATCGCAATGAATTTTAAATTAAACAACTCAGATGCAGTTGAAGTGCAGACTTTCAGCTTTAATTCAGTGGGGTGAACAAAACGATTGCATAAAAATGTGAGGCAACTAAACCATTTTTTTAACACAATCCCTTCATTTCAGGGGCTCCAAAGTAATTGGACAAATTAAATAACTGGAAATAAAGTGTTCATTTCTAATACTTGGTTGAAAACCCTTTGCTGGCAATGACAGCCTTAAGTCTTGAACTCATGGACATCACCAGATGCTGGGTTTCCTCCTTTTTAATGCTCTGCCAGGCCTTTACTGCAGCGGCTTTCAGTTGCTGTTTGTTTGTGGGCCTTTCTGTCTGAAGTTTAGTCTTCAACAAGTGAAATGCATGCTCAGTTGGGTTAAGATCAGGTGACTGACTAGGCCATTTAAGAATTTTCCACTTCTTTTGCTTTAATAAACTCCTGGGTTGCTTTGGCTGAATGTTTTGGGTCATTGTCCATCTGTATCATGAAACGCCGCCCTATCAATTTGACTGCATTTAGCTGGATTTGAGCAGACAGTATGTCTCTGAACACCTCAGAATTCATTCGGCTGTTTCTGTCCTGTGTCACATCATCAATAAACACTAGTGTCCCAGTGCCACTGGCAGCCATGCACGCCCAAACCATCACACTGCCTCCACCATGTTTTACAGATGATGTGGTATGCTTTGGATAATGAGCTGTTCCACGCCTTCTCGATACTTTTTTCTTGCCATCATTCTGGTAGAGGTTGATCTTGGTTTCATCTGTCCAAAGAATGTTTTTCCAGAACTGTGCTGGCTTTTTTAGATGTTCTTTACCAAAGTCCAATCTAGCCTTTCTATTCTTGAGGCTTATGAGTGGCTTGCACCTTGCAGTGCACCCTCTGTATTTACTTTTATGCAGTCTTCTCTTTATGGTAGACTTGGATATCGATACGCCTACCCCCTGTGTGTTCACTTGGTTGGCTCTTGTGAAGGGGTTCTCTTTACCATGGAAATGATTCTGCGATCAACCACCACTGTTTTCTTCTGTGGATGTCCAGAGGGGTATTTTCCGTACGTTGCTTAAATCATCCGCGATCAGATGCCTCATCTTGGATGAGTTAATGCCAGTGAAACTCATCCGGGATAAGTCGGTTTTTCAAACGCAGCTGTGTAGTAGATTAGTCTAGCTGGATCTAATCATCCGAGATGAATGCGCGCGCCCGCGCTGATTGAAAAGCCCATATATATTGAGTCTAGAAAACATGATCAGCAAGTCTTTGATAGGCTGCAACAAAATGACGAAAGAACGGGCGCATTTTTTTTTTCCACACAAGCGGAGCAAGACCTTTTATTCGAAGGACATGAAGAATTTCAAGATTTAATATGCACAAGGGGTAACACTGCAAAAGCAGCCCAAACCAGAAAAGACGGCTGGCAAAAAGTGGCTGACAAATTAAACGCGTGTGCATTGTACTTACTGAAAGCGTTTAATTTCCTATGTGCCAGATTAATTATTATTTAATATGTCATAATTCCAGATCAAACATGAGCACAAGAAGAACACGGGAACAGGTTAAAGTGAAGTACAAGAATATACTTCAAAATATAGGTATATAACTATGTCACACTTCAAAATATTGGTATATAACTATTTAAAGAATTATTGACATAAAGAATCATATATAATGTAAAGAACATTAATTTTAAAGCTAATAAGAAGGCAGACAAGCAAAAAACAGGTGGAGGTCCACGCGGTCCAGACCTAACCCCTGCAGAAGAGTTGCAAAATGCCCATCGCCCTGTTTCTGACGGCATTCCAGGGGAAAGCTCCTCCTCAGAACCAGTGGCAGGATGCAGTGGTCACTTCATTTCAGGTAAAGGATGGTCATTGCATATATTTGTCCTCAATGTGTGCCATAGGTATGTTCCATATAGCCCTCTTTTTTTTGGGTCAGTTGCAGGGAATGTCATATCCCTAGAAACTGTGCCTGACCAACGAGATATTGATGAAGACACTGTGATTATTCATCAGGAGGAGAGGAAATTTCCAAATAATGTTTGTTCAAACTCCACTGTGATCAGTCAGTCCCATGTGCCCCAATCACATTTGGAAACTCTGGGTAATGAGAATGTTAGGCTGATTGTGAGATTCTTCATGGAACTGTGGGTGTTTTTGCCTGTGTATTACCTACCTGCAATGGCATGAAACGTCTCTTTTGTCTGCACACGCAGGTGTCCAGGAAACACTATGAAAACACGAAGGAAATATTTCAGAGCCAAACAGACTTCACGAATTGCCTGGCAAACTGCACTTTTAGATAAATTTTCCGCATCACCTACAGTATATAAAAAAGTGCCACTTGCAAAAAACCTCAAAGCAATGCCTACTGTCTGTGTGGTTGTGAGAGCCCGACTTCACGAAGTTTGACTTCGAATATAAGGTCCAAATAAATTTTTGAGGTACAATATTCCCCCTCGGCTAATGCGGTATCTTTCGAAAAGAATTTCCTACGGGAGCAATAAAGTATCTTGACGATCTCGCAAAACCCTCTCTATATGAAATTCTCTTCTTATAATTTGCATACCAATATCAATTGGTCGCTCATTCATGAACGGCGAAGTCATGACTAAATGAATTCCACGCACGGACACTGATTAAGTGTGTGAGCTAATCCTAGTTTACATAGAACAAACCTGCTCCGAGGTTTGTGGATTAGGATGTGTTGCTATGACAACACTTCCAGCAAGAGTTTCGAAAAACCAACAGATCCAGGATCAGGCCAAATCGTCAACAATTACATCCGGCTAAACGAGTAATCCACGTACGAAAAATACCCCCCAGGTCTTTTTGCGTTGTTGAGTTCACCAGTGCTTGCTTTCTTTCTCAGGATGTACCAAACTGTAGATTTTGCCACTCGTAATATTGTAGCAATTTCTCGGATGGGTTTTTTCTGTTTTCGCAGCTTAAGGATGGCTTCTTTCACCTGCATGGAGAGCTCCTTTGACTGCATGTTGTCTGTTCACAGCAAAATCTTCCACATGCAAGCACCACACCTCCAATCAAATGACCTAACGACGGACTTGCCCACACCTGCCCATGAAATAGCCTTTGAGTCAATTGTCCAATTACTTTTGAGCCCCTGAAATGAAGGGATTGTGTTAAAAAATGCTTTAGTTGCCTCACATTTTTATGCAATCGTTTTGTTCACCCCACTGAATTAAAGCTGAAAGTCTGCACTTCAACTGCATCTGAGTTGTTTCATTTAAAATTCATTGTGGTAATGTACAGAACCAAAATTAGAAAAAAGTTGTCTGTCCAAATATTTATGGACCTAACTGTATACGAGGGCAATCCCAAAAGTAAGGTCTCCTATTTTTTTAGAAATTCAAACAACCGTTTATTTTCTATAATATTTACATTATTTTAAAGGTCAAAGAATTTTTTTTTTTTCTACGTAATCGCCATTTCGGTCGATGCATTTTTGTAGACGCTATGGTAGTTTTAGAATGCCCATGTCATACCAGCTCGCCGCCATGTCCTTCAGGAAGCGTTGAACCTCATCTTTCACGTCTTCGTTGGAGCAGAATCACCCTCTGGACAAATGTTCTTTCAACTTAGGGAACAGGTGGTAATCACTGGGTGCCAAGTCCGAACTATAGGGTGGGTGGGTGATGAAGTTCCAACCAAAGTTTTGCAGGAGAGCGACGGTTTGATGAGCGACGTGTGGACAAGCGTTGTCGTGGAGAATGCTTACGCCCTTGCACAACATTCCTCTTCTCCGGTTCTGAATTGCCCTTCTGAGTTTTTTCAGTGTTTCACAGTACCTGTCAGCGTTTATTGTGGTCCCAGCAGGCTTAAAGTCAACCAACACCCCCTTCCTGTCCCAAAACACAGTTGCCATGACTTTACCGGCAGACTGTGTTTGTTTGAATTTTCGCGGCTTGGGCGAAGAGGGATGCCGCCACTCGCGTGATTGCTGTTTGGTCTCAGGTGTAAAGTGGAACGCCCAGGTTTCGTCACCCATGACAATCAAGTCCAAGAAGTTGTCCTTTTCGTCTGCATAGCGGCGAAGAAATTCACGGGAAGAATCAACTCATTGCCGTTTGTGGTCTTCTGTCAGCATACGTGGTACCCATCTTG
Source organism: Erpetoichthys calabaricus (assembly GCF_900747795.2). Lineage (NCBI taxonomy): Eukaryota > Metazoa > Chordata > Cladistia > Polypteriformes > Polypteridae > Erpetoichthys > Erpetoichthys calabaricus. Next base: position 107,698,435 of record NC_041404.2, read on the forward strand.
AGCACACCTTCCGATATTGCAACTTTTCCGTTAAAATCCTGTGGATGGTGCTTCGGGGAACCTCAGGAACCAATATGAAGAGAGCATCCAGAGTGATCCGTCGATCTTTATGCATGTTTTCCTCAACCTTCGCGACTGTCTTGTCGGAAATTGACGGTCTCCTGCTCCTTTGTTCGTTGTGAATTTCAGTACGACCAGCTGTAAACTCTCTACACCACTTGTGAACATTTTTGACATCCATGCACGACTGTCCATACACTTTCGTCAATTGCCGATTAATTTTCAACTGGTTTAACGCCTTTTGCGTTCAAAAATCGAATAACTGCGCGAACTTCGCACTTGCCGGTAGCGTTCAATGGGAGCTCCATTTTCAAGGGTTACCAAGCCAAGATTGAGTATCCCAGCGAAGCCAGGCATGCTTGTTTGGGAGTGGAGGAAGCACCAATCACAACAGTGTGGCCAACAGCCGTACGAACAGTTTCTGTACGTCCCCACCGCTTTGCAGACTTTACTTTTGGGATTGCCCTCGTATATATATATATATATATATATATATATATATAAACACAAATACACACACACATACATATATATATACAGCAGGTCAAAAGTCATTGGGAAATACCTACTACTAGAAAGGCAAGTGGCAGATTCCTTTTGGTGAACAGAAGCATCTCTACATGTTCAGCATTAAGCTTGTTTCTGGTTTCATTAACAACTAGGGGGCTCCGCCCCCTGCTCGCTTCGCTCGCCAACCCCTGGTGTTGGGGATGGTGTCTTGTCCTTGAATGAGTTTTCCTTGGCATGGATCATTTATAACCTTAACTTTAACGTCAGATGAACGGCGAACTCGTGAGAAGGCCACATAAAGTTGTCCATGTCCAAATACGGGCTCAGAGAGGTAGATGTCAAACTTGTCCATGGTTTGTCATTTGATTTGTTGATGGTCATTGCAAATGCAGGTTTAATGGGGAAGTGTCGCCGTTTAAGTGTAAAAGGTAATTGTAGGTCAGAACGTGAAAGGTCAATTGTAGGAATCAGAACAGTATTGTTAGCATGTGATGCTGTAAGAACTTTTGGTTCAATAACATTGTGTGTCATGGTGTTGACGACTAAACGTGTACCATTGCATAAACCCTGTTTAGTGTTAAGGTTTCCCAATAGCATGAATATTGTTCCGATTTTAAGGTTAAGATTGTGTTGTGGTAATCCGGCTGGGTTAATAGTGTTCAAATATTCTAAGGGTAAATTAAGATGGTCATTGTCGTTATCAGAGTCAACTTTGTCAGAGCTTAGAAAGAGCTGTGCCTCTCCAGGAAGTAATGCAATGACTTGGTTATTTATGTGAGCAACATTAATATTTTTTGGACATAATATAGTCTGTTGTGTTAAAAGGGGTATTTGGTCTAATGAGATTGCTGTTCCAAATATCTCCGTAACTAAGTTGTCGCAGATAAAGGCTTGAGAAATTGTAATAATATCTGGGTGAAGTCCATCTGTATTGGTGAGTGTTCCATCTCCCAGTTGTGATAACCAATTGTTATATTCTGGATGTGGACATCACATGTTTTGTACCAAGTGTATCTTTTGAAAGCAATGCCAATTGTCTGCGTATTTTAAGGTGGACTGAACAATAGCTGAGCGCACAGCATGTGGAACAATAGGTAAGCACTGTCTAAAATCTCCTCCTAATAGAAGTACCTTTCCTCCAAAGGGAATATTATTATTCATCAACGTTTGTAGAAGTTCATCAATGGTGTTGAGTAAGTGACTGGATGCCATTGTACATGCATCTATAATTAACAGTTTTGCAAGACAGATGTCACGTGCATTGTTAATGTTCATTTTCATAGTGGATAGCGATGTTTCTGTGATTGGGACCGGTATTTTGAATAAGGAGTGACATGTGCGACCATTTATTAACAAATTAGCTGCCACTCCGGTTGTAGCTGATGCGATAATTAACTGTTGTTTTGGAGCCTTGCCTGCTTGTTTTCCGGCATTTCAGACGTGCGTTGTAGACGTCTGCGTTCATTTATTCTGTCCCGTCGCTCCCGTTTTTGTATCTCTGTGACTTGAGCTCTTTCCTTTTGAACCCGTGCCTGCTTCGCTTTGAGACGTGCGCTGCATGCGTCTACATTCACTGTGTGTGTCGCGGGTTCGTGTTTGTGGTCCCGTTACTCGAGCCGTATTGTTTTGTACCCGTGATCGTGAATTCATGACTTGTATGTTCTTAATCGTTAGTAATATGGATAAGTAATAAGGAGGATTGCACTCACTGTTAATATGGAGCCTTTTCTGTGTCCGTTTTTGTATCTTGGTCAGTCGAGGTTTCTCTTTTTGGAGCCTCGCCTGCTTGTTTTCCGGTATTTCAGACGCGTGTTGTAGACGTCTGCGTTTATTTATTTTGTCTCTTTGCTCACGTTTTTGTATCTCTGTGACTCGAGCTCTTTCCTTTTGAACCCGTGCCCGCTTCGCTTCAACATTTTGAGACGCGCGCTGCATGCGTCTACGTTCATTGAGTCTGTCCATCTGGGCTCGTTTCTGTAATTGTGTTAGTTGAGCCTTGCGTTTTTGGATCCGAGACATGTTTTGTTCATCGGTTTCAGAAGCGCGTTGTAGGCGCCGAGGTTTATTGTTTTTTTTCATGCGGGTACGTGTTTGTGCTCCCGTTACTCGAGACGTATCGTTTTGTAGCCGTGATCGTGAAATCATGACTTGTTTGTTCTTTATCGTTATTAATATGGATAAGTTATAAGGAGGATCGCACTCACTGTTAATATGGAGCCTTTTCTGTGGTTGTACGGTTAATAGTGCATCATTGTAATGTGATTCACCTATGGTGTGTAGTTTGAAGGTGTGGAGATGACGTATGTTTAATAGGGACATTTCGTTTCTTCGTATTATTACCCATCAGGTGTCGTGCCTGTATATGTATTGTAGTCCGGTCTCTTGTTGTCTATGTATGACATCGTTTGTTGTCGTGCGTTTTTTTTGAGAGGCGCGTTGCCTCATTTTTTATTTCTGTTAGTGGAGGGGTGCCTCATTTTTTATTTCTGTTAGTGGAGGGGGGCTTTGTGTGTCGTGGGTGTGAATCCTCATTTTTGTGTGCATACCGTTTCGTGTGCTATGTGGCGCTTGCGTCTGACTCCTTTGTTTTTGCTGTGCTAGGGGCGCGTCGCCTCATTTCTTATTTCTGTTAGTGGAGGGGTGCTTTGTGTGTCGTGGGTCTGAATCCTCTTTTTTGTGTGTGTCCTGTTTCGTGTGGTATGGGCTTTGTGTGGCGCTTTGTTGCATGGGTCTGTTGCTATGGGCGCGGCGTATCATTTCTCAGTTTCCGGTGCTTGGAGGAGGGCTTGGTGTGGCGCCTGCGCAGTACGTCTTTTGCGTCCACGGCCCATGTCCCTGCGTCCATCCGGTTTACCATTCTCGTTTAGTAATATGGATATGTGATAGTGCACTAAATAGTCTCTCACACTTTACACTACTGTACAGGTTGAAAGATATTTCCCTGACATCTGACACAAAGTGAGGAGCCATAATTTGTTAACTGACCTGTACTTAAATGCTTTACCTAAACAAGAAACTGTGGTCTCTCCCAGGTATGTTTACAGCCGTTTTGGCAGGTGGTGACACATAACCCTATCCAGCAGTCTCTAGGCCAAATAATTCCAGCAGCTCCAGCAACACCATCTCATTGGCTTCTTTGGCTCTCTCAATGTTTGAAAAGAACTGATCTTTTATCTATAACAGGAAACATTTTCTTCTAATGAGATACACATCAGTTTCACTGCTAATCAACAGACAATTTCAGATACTCAAAGAAATTTTATGTAAGTAATTGAAGAGATTGTTCCAAAATGCTACATATTTTTTATTTTGTCAATTGAGTGTTTTTTAATTAGCAACCCTACAGAAGCAATTCATAACAAATTATTTGCATTTATTTACACATAATCATGGTCAGGATAGAAATTTGTGAAAAATCTACTGCTTCTTCAAATTTAATCAGCTGAAATGCAATGAATGACCTAAAATGGTGAAAAGGTAAGGAGTAAACTGCCAGAGGTTTAAATTTAAAGTTTAGATTAGCAAAAACTGAAAAAGGAGATATCAGAATATTACAAATGGGCCACCTTCAGGAAATAACTAAAGTTTAACCTTCAGATGTCCTGCAGCAATTAAAGTAAATTAATAATTGCAAATTGAAGCAAACAATTTGCACAGGTGTCCCAACTTCTGTTGATTACTTAAAAAATCCTCTTGTCTGTCTTAAAGAAGAGTTGGAACAGGATGTGTTACCACACCCTTTGAAGTACTACTTGAACAATATTCTAGTTATAACGACAAGCAAATGGCCAAATAACAAATGAAAAGACAGAGCATTATTACATGTAGACGTACAGGGCTTTCACTTAGAGAAATTTGAAGAAAACAAAAATCAAAGTGTCAATTGGAAACTGAAAGCAGCTCTGTTAGGAAGAGATCTGGTAGACCCAAAGTTACAACCCTATCAGAAGACAAGTTTCTGAGGGTCACCAACTTGTGTGATAGGTGCATCATAGCACAACAGCTTTAAGAACACCTTAATAGTGGTTGAAAAAACAAGTCTCAGTATCTACTGTGAAGAGAAGACTTTGTCCAGTCTGCAGTAGTCCACAGCCATTATTTCAAGGCCCTATTTTGTCTTTTAACACTAGAATTACCAGAGCTTACGAAAAAACTTGTAGATCCATCCCACCTTAAATCGCTTCACACTTCTCCATCAGCGTCTTTTGTCCTGTAAATGTGTTGATAAGCAGCAAGCAGCCTGCTGTCACATCTCCCACTGGCGCACAGTTTTTCTCAGCTCATATCTGTTTACCTGCGTGTCAGTTGCTTGGAGTTGTATAGAGTGAGAAGTCAAGCAAAATGACACCTTTTATAAATATTATATCGTTATTTGGAACACATGCATTTCATGTGTATTCCGTGTCTACAACGATCTATGTAAACACATCGTTAACTCTTTTAGGGCGGATGTCGACTTTTGTCGACAGGAGGGGTTGAAGGCGAATGTCGACAAAAGTCGACATCCAGGGATAGGGGGCGACAATCAGCTGTTAATGGCGACCAATCTCACTGTCACGTCACAGGCATTCCCTCTGTGCTTGGAGGAATGCTAGACTCGTTGACTCGGCAAATAAACATTGCGTGTGCGTGAGTTGCGAAATGTAAACAGGCAAGATGGCACTGACATGTGAAAAGGCAGCGAAGCAAGTGCAGAAAAGAAAACACTCGGCAGACAATGTTTTGCGCATTATCGCGGAGTCGGACTCTTGATTTTTCAGAATCGGACTTTATTGGCAGTGATCAGGAGATCGAGCAAGAGAGTTAGAAGCAGGCATCAGCTGATCAGACACCAGCCGATGCCGCGCCAGCGGATCTGCTGCCAGTTGCGTGCCTTCGCGCAGCCGATGCATCTACGGCAAGGTTCGCATGGGATAAATACACAGACATTGATCCGTTGAGAGCCGATCTGGCTACCGGAGTTTACAAGACGGCATGGCTTGCTGTTGGACACGACAGATCACCAGCTGCTGTACTTCAGGCTGCTCTCTGCTGATGCTGCTTTTCAGCTACTGTCAGACAAGACAAACAGGTAGGCAGAGATTTTTTTTGAATCGCGGGCTGCGTTTGCATCGCATTCTCGTTTTTCAAAGTGGAAACCCACAACGAAAGACGAGATGAAGCGCGCTGTGGCATTACAAATAGAGATGGGACAGAACTGGTGATATAACTTCAGGGAGCATTGGTCCAAACGTGTTTTGTCCCCTGGTGGCTTAGGTACGTGCTGCTGCAAAGTTTTATTCACTTCTGTAATAAACAGAAGCAAATCCCATGGGGTGAGCCAGGCTATAATGCCATACATAAAGTTCATAAAGTTTCAGAAGATGAAAAGAGGTGACAATACGGTTTTCATGCAGGCAGAAAACTTGGTGGCAGTGGCATGGCATGATGGCAAATGGGTAACTTGTCTCTCTACAGTACACACTAACAATATATGTTAGAAAGTGCAGCAACAGACAATTGAAAAATAGGCACCAAAGCAACACATATTGTAAGGAGTGCAATGTGGCAATGACTGAAATCGGCTGCTTTGAGCGAGATCAGACTTTGCTGTGTAAAATGTATGTGATATGTATGTGAAATCATAGAGTATGCAGGCTCATACAACATGCAAGACAGTAACATTTGTCAAAAGTAAATATTTTTTGTTGATTTGATATGTTAAACAATTGCTTTGTGTTCTTTTTTAAAAAATGTTAGTTTTTGGAAAAATATTCAGCCCTGGGAGAAAAGAAACAAAAAAAAAATTAGCCCTAAAAGAGTTAAAACAAACGTTTTTCATGTTTTAGTAATAATTGACAAAATGTAGACATGAAGTATACAATGTGTGAAGCCTGAATTCCAAATATCAAAGAAACACTTTCACAAAAGGTACAAATATTAACAGAACAAATTCACTTTTATTCAAAAATAAATACCCTAAGTTCTTGTCAATAAGCCGCGGCTTATCTAAGGAAAAAAGTTGTGAAAATGAAAAAATAGAATATCGGCTTATACATAAGTCCGGCTTATACATCCATCGCGGGGGTTGCGTTCCAGAGCCACCCGCGAAATAAGAATATCCGCGAAGTAGAAACCATATGTTTATATGGTTATTTTTATATTGTCATGCTTGGGTCACAGATTTGCGCAGAAACACAGGAGGTTGTAGAGAGACAGGAACGTTATTCAAACACTGCAAACAAACATTTGTCTCTTTTTCAAAAGTTTAAACTGTGCTCCATGACAAGACAGAGATGACAGTTCCGTCTCACAATTAAAAGAATGCAAACATATCTTCCTCTTCAAAGGAGTGAAGCAAACAAATCAATATGTCTGTTTGGCTTTTAAGTATGCGAAGCACCGCGGCACAAAGCTGTTGAAGGCGGCAGCTCACACCCCCTCCGTCAGGAGCAGACAAAGAGAGAGAGAGGGAGAGTTTGTTTTTCAGTCAAAAATCAATACGTGCCCTTCGAGCTTTTAAGTATGCGAAGCACTGTGCAGCATGTCTTTTCAGGAATCAGCTTTACAAAAGATAGCAACGTGAAGATAATCTTTCAGCATTTTTAGACGAGCGTCCGTATCGTCTAGGTGTGCAAACAGCCCCCCTGCTCAATCCCCATACATCAGGATCACAGATAGTCAGCGCAAGAGAGAGAGAACAGTAAGCCGGGTAGCTTCTCAGCCATCTGCCAATAGCGTCCCTTGTATGAAATCAACTGGGCAAACCAACTGAGGAAGCATGTACCAGAAATTAAAAGACCCATTGTCCGCAGAAATCCGCGATATATATTTAAATATGCTTACATATAAAATCACAATTTAAATGACCGCTACGCGCTCGTGTTGACTCGGCGACGCCCAGAGCAGAAAGAACGCGCTCCGGCCGCTCCAACCGCGCCATGCGGGGAGTGAGAGAGATGGCAATATCTCACACTCTCTCCCCCCTTAAAGAAATTAAATGGCCGCGAGTGAGACCACTGACCTCCCTCCCTTCTATTAGTTTTAGGTTATAGTACGTTCGGCTTATCCATGAGTCCGGCTTATCTATGATACGATTTTATTTTAAAAATTCTTATGATTTTTGGTCTCCGGCTAATACATGAGTCCGGCTTATAGACAAGAACTTAGGGTAAATAAAACAGCCTGTGTTTACCTGCGACATTCACATGCAATTGGTACGAGAGCTTCGGTGGTGCAACGGTATCAGCTGCTGACTTCACGAGTTCGATCCCGGGCGAGTCCGTTTTGAGAAGTCAGCTGCTCGTATTCTTACTATTTTAGAATAAAAACATACATTTGATTCCAGTCTGTAACATCCAGTGTAATTTATAATACTTGTAAAAGGTTAGTGGTTTTTTTTTCCATTCTGTTATTCTCTGAGCCGCGTTCACGTTCCCAGCTCCCCGCGCCCCACGTATTTGACACTGCTGTTTTCACATAGACGCGCTATAAGTGAGGTACACTCAACTCATGCCGATGATTCTACATCGGATCAAGAATGCACTTTTGCCATCGCTGTACTTTGTATATGTACATGGGAAGCTCTGCACTCGTGACTTTACGCTGTAGATCTGGCTCTTACATACAAAGGACAGTGCATGTGCCCAAAACATTAACATTTATATGTTACTTACATAAAAGCCATATCCGATGTAGAACCATCGTCATTTAAGTAAATAACTCAAGGTAAATAACATTCGATTTACCTATTTATCTTTATTTATTTACTTACTTCCTACAGCGTAAAGTCTCGAGTGCAGAGCTTCCCATGTACATATACAAAGTACAGCAATGGCAAAAGTACATTCTTGATCCGATGTAGAACCCTCGTCATGTAAGTAAATAACTCAAGGTAAATAACATTAGCACTGGCTTTTATGTAAGTAACATATAAATGTTAATGTTTTGGGCACATGCACCATCCTTTGTATGTAAGAGCCAGATCTACAGCATAAAGTCACAAGTGAACTGCAGAGCTTCCTCTGTTTCATCGTCAAAGGCATGCTCACAAATTACACGTGTAATGTCACGAAAAATACCTTCTGACACTTTAGTACGCGAGCAATGATACGAGAATGCAGTTAGACTTTTTTTGGGCACATACACCATGCTAGTGTTTAGTTCTGGTAGGTGTAGCTTTGGCAAAATAAATAACATGCGAGCTATAGCGCGTCTTTATGTGATCCAAATAAATAACATTTGAGCTATAGCGCGTCTTTATGTGAAAACAGCAGTGTCAGATGGGATGGGGGGATAGGGTGGAATTGTGGACGCGACAAAGAATGAAACTGAATAAAAAAAAAAAAAATAAAACAAAGCTAACCTTTACAAGTATCACACATTTACATCGGCTGTTACAGACTGACTGAGCACATTTGTTCTGTTATATTTGTACCTTTTGTGAAAGTGTTTCTTTGATATTTGGACTTCAGGCTTCACACATTATAAACTTCATGTCTACATTTTGTCAATTATTACTAAAACATGAAAAACGCTTCTGTTTTAACGATGTGTTTACATAGATCATTGTAGACACGGAACACACAAGAAATGCATGTGTTCCAAATAACGATATAGTATTTATAAAGTGTGTCATTTTGCTTGACTTATCACTCTATACAACTCCAAGCAACTGACACGCAGGTAAACAGATTTGAGCTGAGAAAACTGTGCGATGGTGGGGGATGTGATAGTAGGCTGCTTGCTTCTTATCAACACATTTACAGGACAAAAGACGCTGATGGAGAAGTGTGAAGGGATTTAAGGTGGGACGGATCTATGAGTTTTTTTGTAGGCTCTGGTAATTCTAGTGTTAAGGAATGGCTTTCTTATTGCCACTTGCCCCATCAAACCTGCAGCACAAAGTCTTCTCTTCACAGTAGAAACAGAGACTTGCTTTTTGCAACCACTATTAAGCCACCCTTTAGAACAGGGGTCTCCAACCTTTTTTCCCCCTGAGAGCTACTTTTACAAAATGAAAATGGCCCGAGAGCTACTCATGTTTTCTAACATTTATTCTCATCGCTTACTTCACCCCAAACAAACTGAATAAGCTTGTTTTGCCTGAACATTTACAACCCACAACTCACATTTTGCATTAAAACATCACAAAAAATATTTAGTTCACCTGCACGCGCATTTTGTATGTCTGTATGCATTTTCTAGTGTATCTCACACTATTGAATTAAAACATGAATGCTGTCAAAACAAAACAATGCAATTCCAAATACACAGATATGATTTATTAATTTGTCATTTTGTCACATGTCGCAGGTCCAGCTGCATGTGTGATGTGTTTTTTAGTTAGTCAGATGACTGGCACTGCATGGAGTCAACAAGAGAGGCAGGTGGATGGTGGAGTGGAGCCACTCAGGTTCACTCTCATGGAGTCATTTAAATGCTCGTCTGTCAGTCTTGTTCTGAACTTTGATTTCATGACATTCACGTCAGACAAGGCAGAGGTATGGCAGACATTTTCAGAGCTGCTTGGTGAAGATTCTTATAGTTACCTGGCTCTACTAAGCTCCAGAAATGCTGAGAATGCTGTGGAGACTTTAAACTGCACATTATTTTGAAGGTTTACTAATATATAATATAGAAAATACAATGTCTGTCTGTCTGTCTGCTTTTCACGAGAGAACTACTTAACGGATTTAGATCGTTTCTCTTCTATAATTTGCTTGAACATTCTGGTTGATTTTGCGACTTCTCTCATTCCACTATGTATCAGAGTTCGCTTGCAGCACCGATGTATTAGCGCGAATCCGAGTGAGACGCAGCTGACAGAGGGAAGTGGGGCGGGGCCTGTTAAGGGACATACGTTAGCGGGCTGGCATGGCACATGATAACGTCATCAGTTTGAGTCAGCACCGGCTTGCTTTGGTGTGTGTATTCTTACAGCAGTTTACAACACGACCAGCTTTGAACTGATTGCTCGAGTACTGTCATTATTAATGTGAGAAACAGGGCCCTCCTCACTCATGCTGCAGCCTTGGGGCGTTTACCTTACCCCCAAGCTTAGCTAGTGAACGAAAGAACTACTTAAAAGGATTTAGATCGGGTTTTTTTCTATTTTTAGCTTGAACATTCCAGTTGATTTTATGACTTTTCTCATTTAGCTATGTATCATAGCTCGCTTGCAGTACCAATTTATTAGCGTGAATTTGGGAAACACATAGTGGCCCGAGGGGAGGAGCCTTACTCACTCACTCGCCAGCTTCAGGGTTTGTCCCTTAACTCCACTTAGCTAGCGAACGAAAGACCAATTGAATTCAACTTTGTTTAATATTTAAAATAACTAGGGGGCTCTGCCCCCTGCTCACTTCGCTCGCCAACCCGTGTTTGGTTAATCCATCCATCCATCCATTATCCAACCCGTTATATCCTAACTACAGGGTCAGGGGCGTCTGCTGGAGCCAATCCCAGCCAACACAGGGCGCAAGGCAGGAAACAAACCCTGGGCAGGGCACCAGCCCACCGCAGGGCGTGCACACACACACACTAGGGACAATTTAGAATCACCAATCCACCCAACCTGCATGTCTTTGGACTGTGGGAAGAAGCACCTGGAGGAAAGCCACACAGACACAGGGAGAACATGCAAACTCCACGCAGGGAGGACCCGGGAAGCGAACCCAGGTCTCCTAACTGCGAGGCAGCAGCGCTACCCACTGCGCCACCATGCCGCTGTTTGGTTAATCAGATATACAATTTTAAAAGCTTTTCCTTTTTCTTTGGAATTGTTTCAGTTTCATTAGTTGCACTTTTACTTTAAAGGTCTATTAAAAACAATATTTGGAATTACCTTTTCTTCAAGATCACATAGAATTTTGAATCCGTTTTTGGAGACACATTGTGACAACGTATAATCGCCCGTGAGTGAATATTGTTTCTGTTTCTCTAATAAATAATCTGACTTTTTCTAATGATTGTCCCTGTGATTTGTTAATTGTCATAGCAAAAGCTATTCTCACGGTAAACTGTAAACATTTTAATACGAATGGCATATCACGCTCTCCTTTGGTGTCTAATGTTATTCGCGGAATATATACATCACCTTTCTTGTCGCCTGTTAAAATTTTTCTCTGCACTGCTCTTTCTTCTTTGCGTTGTTTCATCTAGAACGTATTGTCCTTATATGCATTATATGTGCTGAGAGCACATGATCTGTGTGTGCTACAGATTTACAATTTAAAGAGATTATTTTCATGGGAATTGCTACATATGCATTATTTTCACTTTTATGTTAAAAACTTTTGTAAAAACAATACTTTTGTCCTTTATTTCCGGCCCCGTGCATGGTTACATCTCTTTCTCGCAAGACGTATAACGCCCCTCGCGTTGGGGGGGCAGTCGGCTGAACGCACACTAAGCGTCGGATCATCAGCTGTCTTTCTGCTACTGGCGAGCTGCCTGTTCTGCTTGTCGCATGTCTTTGTTTAAAGAGCTGGGAGCACATGATGCATGTCTACCAAAAGCAATCCAACAACTGCTTTGTTAGATGTCTGTGGACTGATTTCACAGTGCATCTGGAAAGTATTCACAGCTCATCACTATTTCCACATTTTGTTATGTTACAGCCTTATTCCAAAATGGATTAAATTCCTTTTTTTCCTCAGACTTCTAAACATAACACCCCATAATGACAACGTGAAAAAAAGTTTGCTTGAGATTTTTGCAAATTTATTAAAAATAAAAAAATTGAGAAAGCACATGTACACAAGTATTCACAGCCTTTGCCATGAAGGTCAAAATTGGGCTCAGGTGCATCCTGTTTCCCCGGATCATCCTTGAGATGTTTCTGCAGCATAAATGGGAGTCCACCTGTGGTAAATTCAGCTGATTGGACATGATTTGGAAAGGCACACACCTGTCTATATAAGGTCCCACAGTTGACAGTTCATGTCAGAGCACAAACCAAGCATGAAGTCAAAGGAATTGTCTGTAGACCTCAAAGACAGGATTGTCTTGAGGCACAAATCTGGGGAAGGTTACATAAAAATTTCTGCTGCTTTGAAGGTCCCAATGAGCACAGTGGCCTCCATCATCTGTAAGTGGAAGAAGTTCGAAACCACCAGGACTCTTCCTAGAGCTGGCCGGCCATCTAAACTGAGTGATAGGGGGAGAAGGGCCTTAGTCAGGGAGGTGACCAAGAACCCGATGGTCACTCTGTCAGAGCTCCAGAGGTCCTCTGTGGAGAGAGGAGAACCTTCCAGTAGGACAACCATCTCTGCAGCAATCCACCAATCAGGCCTGTATGGTAGAGTGGCCAGACGGAAGCAACTCCTTAGTAAAAGGCACATGGCAGCCCGCCTGGAGTTTGCCAAAAGGCACCTGAAGGACTCTCAGACCATGAGAAAGAAAATGCTCTGGTCTAATGAGACAACGATTCAACTCTTTGGTGTGAATGCCAGGCGTCACGTTTGGAGGAAACCAGGCACCGCTCATCAACAGGCCAATACCATCCCTACAGAGAAGCATGGTGGTGGCAGCATCATGCTGTGGGGATGTTTTTCAGCGGCAGGAACTGGGAGACTAGTCAGGATAAAGGGAAAGATGACTGCAGCAATGTACAGAGACATCCTGGATGAAAACCTGCTCCAGAGCGCTCTTGACCACTTGGCGACGGTTCATCTTTCAGCAGGACAATGACCCTAAGCACACAGCCAAGATATCAAAGGAGTGGCTTCAGGACAACTCTGTGAATGTCCTTGAGTGGCCCAGCCAGAGCCCAGACTTGAATCATATTGAACATCTCTGGAGAGATCTTAAAATGGCTGTGCACCGACGCTTCCCATCCAACCTGATGGAGGTTGAGAGGTGCTGCAAAGAGGAATGGGCGAAACTGGCCAAGGATAGGTGTGCCAAGCTTGTGGCATCATATTCAAAAAGACTTGAGGCTGTAATTGCTACCAAAGGTGCATCGACAAAGTATTGAGCAAAGGCTGTGAATACTTATGTACATGTGATTTCTCATTTTATTTTTAATAAATTTGCAAAAACCTCAAGTAAACATTTTTTCATGTTGTCATTATGGGGTGTTGTGTGTAGAATTCTGAGGAAAAAAATGAATTTAATCCATTTTGGATTAAGGCTGTAACGTAACAAAATGTGGAAAAAGTGATGCATTGTGAATACTTTCCGGATGCACTGTAAATGTTGGCTCACTACCTTATCTCGTGTGACGTTGTAAAAACAATAATTGTCCTTTATTTTCCGGCCCCGGCGTGGTTAAATCTCTTTCTTGCAGGACGTATAACGCTGCTCCCGTTGTGGAGGTGGTGGTGGTGTTGGGGTATGGGTTGGGGCGGGGTTATGGGGATTCAGCTGCTGTCGCGTCGTGTCTTGCAAGAATCTCATGTTCTATAACCCCGCGAGACACTCCGTGGCCATTCTTTTTTGTCTGGCGGGTCTTTTATTTGTCTTCCGTGATGATCACGTATCGTCTCCTAGTCATTCCATCCCACAGGATTTTCTTTTATAATAGAGAGAAGTGTTACTTAGGTCTTGATGGTGTATGCCACATTGAAAAGACAGATTGCAATTCAGACTGTGGATCGTGATTTTGTGTTAAAAGGATCGTGATATGATCGCCCACCCCTAACTTGACTAATCAAGTTTTCAGATTAATGTAGGATTCATTAACCCTTTGGCAAGCTACTTGGAAAGGGGTTGTGAGCTACTGGTAGCTCGTGAGCGACGTGTTGGAGACCCCTGCTTTAGAAGGTCCATTTGTAATATTTTGATATTTCCTTTAATTTTCAGTTCTTGCTAACCAAAACTACACATTTAAACCTCTGGCAGTTTACAGCTTACCTGATCAACATTTTAGGTCATTCACTGCATGACCTGTTCAACCCGGCCAGAATCCCAAAGAGGTGAAGGATGGGGGAGGCAGCTACTGTGGGACACTGCCTCCCCCAAGACACCAGATGGCAATTTCCCTGCAGCATAGTGGTGCCCCGGATTCCCACAGGGCACCATGGTATTTGGAGATCAGCTTCTCAGCCCTGCTCGGTACCATGGGTGCCACCAGGAGATGCTGAATAGAGCCCGGAAGTTCTATCGAGTCATGGGGACAGAAGCTATGCAGTACTTCTGGGCTGAAAGAAACCTCAACTTCTCCACCTGACCCGGAAGTGCATGAAAGTCACGTGGACGGAAGAATCAAACCACTTCCGGGTCAGACAGGACACGACAGCAAGCGAGCCGGAGTCGGGAGGAGTAGGACACAGCTTGCTGGGAGGTGAGGAGGAGAGGGTATGTATATATATAACTGCAGTGGGTTGGCGCCCTGCCCGGGATTGGTTCCTGTCTTGCGCCCTGTGTTGGCTGGGATTGGCTCCAGCAGACCCCCGTGACCCTGTGTTTGGATATAGCGGGTTGGAAAATGGATTGATGGAGATATATATAACTGAGGATGAGATATATTCCATTGCACAAAGTTTTAAAAGTATGTGGAACATTAAAATAATGAATTGGGATAGATATATGTGATCTTTCTTAGACAAAAGCAAAAATAGCTTTGCTCCAGTAAAATAATCAATTTGAATGAAGTCACTGATATTGATGCAGGAAAACATACCAATAAAACCAAAATGTAAGTTTTATGTTCAGTGCTTGTTTGCAGTGTTAGTGTTAAGTACCAAAACTCTACACTAATAATGCTTCACATTATGAAACAATGACAAACCATAGTACAGATTCTATTCCGTCCTGTTCTGTCAGAAAACAAATGCATCAGATACAGTGTTTTGTAAAGAAACACACTCTTCATGTCTATAAAAAGTACATTTACTTGTAGTATGATCAGACAAAATTAGTATGTATGTATGTATGTATGTACAGTAGAACCTCTGGTCACGAACGTTTTCGAACACATACAAATCAGGTTACGATCAAAAACTTTGCCAAAATTTTGCATCTGTTCACAACCATACGCTCTGGTGGCGAACAAAAACACTGGTGGCCAGTTTCACTAAGTGCGTTCGTACGCGCAATGATTTCCAGTTCTCTGTTTCCCATTTTCTTTTGTTTGCGTATACAGGGCCTAACAAAGCAGCTGACGTTTCAAAAGGAGTTACAATGTTAACCAAGCAGAGGCCTCAAGTGCTGGAAGAGGTGGAAAAACTGTTGCTAGTGTGGTTGAACGATAAGCAACTTGCAGGGGGATAGCGTAAGCGAGGTGATCATATGCGAGAAAGGCAGAAAAATCCATGGTGATTTGCTGAAAAAAAAATCCTTCTTCGAGTGAAGAAGGTGAGGAATTTAAAGTCAGTAGAAGATGGTGTGAAAGGTTTTGCAAAAGAAGTGGCATTTAAATTTTTTTTCCCTGTGCTTAAAACTCATAAAAAAAAGTGTTTACAGCGAGCGGTTCGTAAGGGTCTAGCGCGAACTCTTACAATGTCAGTTTTCTCTGTTGTTCAAGGTTTTCTCAGTGTTATTCAATGTTTTTACATTTAGTTTACTATTACATAGTGCATTCTATGGTATAATTAACTATTTTTGTGCTTAAAAAATATATATATTTACATACAGTTCGTTTGGTCTGGAACGGATTAACTGTATTTACATATAATCTTATGCGGAAATTACGTCCTGGTCACGACCAAATCGGGTCGCGTTCAGAGTTTCGTTACGAATTACGGTCGTGACCAGAGGTACCACTGTGTATATTTTATATATATATATATATATATATATATATACACACTAGCAAAATACCCGCGCTTCGCAGTGGAGAAGTAGTGTGATAAAGAGGTTATGTAAACATATATATATATATATATATATATACATATATATACATATCTACATATATTATATACTAGCAAAATACCCGCGCTTCGCAACGGAGAAGTAGTGTGTTAAAGAGGTTATGAAAAAGAAAAGGAAACATTTTAAAAATAACGTAACATGATTGTCAATGTAACTGTGTTGTCATTCTTATTAGTGTTGCTGTTTTTTATATATATAATATACACACACACACATAAACATATATATACATATACATATCTACATATACACATATCTACATATATATATATATATATATATATATATACACATCCACATATATATATATATATATACATATCAACATATATATACACACATACACACACAAGACAACCAACCACACGTATTCTGGCACGTGAACAGAAAGCTTTAAGATCTTTACGGAATGACAACAGCATTATTATTACACCAGCTGACAAAGGAGGCGCAACTGTTATCCTAGACAGAGAACAATACACCACAGCTATAGAAGAAATGCTTTCAGACACTAATACTTATCAACAGCTAAATAACGACCCAACAAAAACCACACAGAATAAAATAAACTATACTCTGACAAAACTCCGAAATGGTAACCGCCTGGATGTACAGAACTTTCACAAAATGAAATCCAATGATGCTAACTGCCCGGAATTTTATGGACTCCCAAAAATACACAAAACACCACTAAAATACAGACCAGTGGTTAGCCTAATAGGCGGACCATCATACAACTTGTCAAAAAGACTTTTCCAACTACTTAAACATTTAACGGACGACTCCGATTATTCTGTCAACAGCGCGGAGTCGGCATTACAGCGCTTGAATGACGTATCCATCGCCGAGGACGAGATCATGGTCTCGTTTGATGTTATATCGCTATACACCATGATCCCGATCCAACTGGCCACAGAAACATTATTAATGAAACTGGATAGTGACCCCACCATAGAGACAAGAACCAAACTGTCCATCAAAGACTTAATGCACCTAATATCACTTTGCCAAAAAACGCACTTTCATTTCAACGGCAAGTATTACACACAGAAAGAAGGCATGCCGATGGGATCACCATTATCGGGACTCCTAGCTGAACTGGTAATGCAACGATTTGAAAACATAGCTTTATCCCAGATTACACCCAAAATTTGGATACGCTATGTAGACGACACATTCGTCATATTAAGAAAGAACCAGCTGAATGAATTCTTCAATCATATTAACACAATATTCCCTGCAATCCAGTTCACAATGGAAAAAGAAAATAATCGACACATCAATTTCCTGGACATTTACATCAAAAGAAATAGTGACGCCACCTTGACCACAAGTGTTTACCGTAAACAATGCCACGCAGACAAGATTCTACACTACGCCAGCAATCACCCGGTATCTCATAAACGGAGCTGCGTGAAAACCCTATTTAAACGAGTCCACACTCATTGTAATACCAAGGAAACAAAAATTAATGAGAGACGCTATCTGTTTCAACTTTTCACCTCGAACGGATACTCAAAATCATTCATTAATCGGAGTCTACACAGCAGGCGCCAAAGGAATCAGCATACAAGCGACGTAAATCACAACCCCCACCCCACCTGGCATTCACTCCCGTACCACCATAATGTGTCAGAAGGCACGGCACGCACCCTGACCAAGTGGGGCATCAAAATAGCACATAAACCCACCAACAATCTGCGCACGGTCCTGTTTAATGCTAAAAACAAGAAATCGACAGCCGAAACACGAAACGCAGTTTATAGTATTCCATGCAATTCTTGCTCAGCTGTATACATAGGACAAACGTCAAAAAAAATTTCAACACGTGTACAGGAACATCGCAACGCCGTCAGAAGAAAGGACGCACTATCTTTGATATATGCACATACTAAATCGACAGGACACACATTCAACTGGGACAACGTGAAAGTAAAATTTAAGGCCAGTACAAAAAGCGCCAGAGAGTTGGCCGAGTCTTGGCTATCAGATGAAAATGCCATCAACAGACACTTGGACATAAACCCAGCATATGCCAACTTAAGAAGGACATATGCACTTTAATTTAATGATACACCCCCCCCCCCCCCCCCCCCCCCCTTTGATCATACGGACTTAGTCACCTCCACCCACCCCCCCACTGAATGTGTTGCTATATATTGCCTTTGATTCTTGTAAGTCTAAGCATTATCCTCTGATGAAGACCCCTGACAGGGGTTGAAAGCTCAGGAATAAAACTATTTTATGATACGTGATTCGTTTTTTCTCCCTTTGTGGATCTCCAACTGCAAATATGCAAACCGTATCACAGACCTTCTCTTCCATTCGTACAACCTTCGGGCACGAAGCCCTCCAATGCATTAGATGATGGGAAACTTCGGCAATCCGTGAAGCGCACAGCTATGAAAAACTCTTCTTCCTCCACAGTTGCATCAGGCACGATGTAACTCCGAGATGCCTACGATTCAAGCCACCAACGAACACCCCGAAAATGTCAACCATCATGCAACAGTTTACTAAACGAGTTTTGTATGAACTTATCACGGAAACACACCGCCAACGAAACTTTTACCGATCTGTAATTATGGAGCAACACGCTAAACTAATCACAACATGTGGACAAACGGTTACGGAGGAATGGACAAAAAGGATCCAGGACACCGCTTCCAAAAACCGTATTTCTAAACGAAATACACTCAACAAAAAATGGGGTAAACTCACTGGAAATCAATATATGAACAACCCCCAACCCGGAGTACACAACCTATCCAAAAGACGGCTCTCCACCACAGAACACTATATTCTCTCCAGAGGATTAAAATTCAATTATAAGGATGCATCTAACATGAACTTCTTCGGTTCGTTAGAACATATCTTAGCAACTGAAAAAATACCAACAGAACAGGCACAAGAAATAAGATGCAACGTCGCTAGCCAGCTACACACAAGACAACCAACCACACGTATTCTGGCAAGTGAACAGAAAGCTTTAAGATCTTTACGGAATGACAACAGCATTATTATTACACCAGCTGACAAAGAAGGCGCAACTGTTATCCTAGACAGAGAACAATACACCACAGCTATAGAAGAAATGCTTTCAGACACTAATACTTATCAACAGCTAAATAACGACCCAACAAAAACCACACAGAATAAAATAAACTATACTCTGACAAAACTCCGAAATGGTAACCGCCTGAATGTACAGAACTTTCACAAAATGAAATCCAATGATGCTAACTGCCCGGAATTTTATGGACTCCCAAAAATACACAAAACACCACTAAAATACAGACCAGTGGTTAGCCTAATAGGCGGACCATCATACAACTTGTCAAAAAGACTTTTCCAACTACTTAAACATTTAACGGACGACTCCGATTATTCTGTCAACAGCGCGGAGTCGGCATTACAGAGCTTGAATGACGTATCCATCGCCGAGGACGAGATCATGGTCTCGTTTGATGTTATATCGCTATACACCATGATCCCGATCCAACTGGCCACAGAAACATTATTAATGAAACTGGATAGTGACCCCCACCATAGAGACAAGAACCAAACTGTCCATCAAAGACTTAATGCACCTAATATCACTTTGCCAAAAAACGCACTTTCATTTCAACGGCAAGTATTACACACAGAAAGAAGGCATGCCGATGGGATCACCGTTATCGGGACTCCTAGCTGAACTGGTAATGCAACGATTTGAAAACATAGCTTTATCCCAGATTACACCCAAAATTTGGATACGCTATGTAGACGACACATTCGTCATATTAAGAAAGAACCAGCTGAATGAATTCTTCAATCATATTAACACAATATTCCCTGCAATCCAGGTCACAATGGAAAAAGAAAATAATCGACACATCAATTTCCTGGACATTTACATCAAAAGAAATAGTGACGCCACCTTGACCACAAGTGTTTACCGTAAACAATGCCACGCAGACAAGATTCTACACTACGCCAGCAATCACCCGGTATCTCATAAACGGAGCTGCGTGAAAACCCTATTTAAACGAGTCCACACTCATTGTAATACCAAGGAAACAAAAATTAATGAGAGACGCTATCTGTTTCAACTTTTCACCTCGAATGGATACTCAAAATCATTCATTAATCGGAGTCTACACAGCAGGCGCCAAAGGAATCAGCATACAAGCGACGTAAATCACAACCCCCACCCCACCTGGCATTCACTCCCGTACCACCATAATGTGTCAGAAGGCACGGCACGCACCCTGACCAAGTGGGGCATCAAAATAGCACATAAACCCACCAACAATCTGCGCACGGTCCTGTTTAATGCTAAAAAACAAGAAATCGACAGCCGAAACACGAAACGCAGTTTATAGTATTCCATGCAATTCTTGCTCAGCTGTATACATAGGACAAACGTCAAAAAAAATCTCAACACGTGTACAGGAACATCGCAACGCCGTCAGAAGAAAGGACGCACTATCTTTGATATATGCACATACTAAATCGACAGGACACACATTCAACTGGGATAGCGTGAAAGTAAAATTTAAGGCCAGTACAAAAAGCGCCAGAGAGTTGGCCGAGTCTTGGCTATCAGATGAAAATGCCATCAACAGACACTTGGACATAAACCCAGCATATGCCAACTTAAGAAGGACATATGCACTTTAATTTAATGATACACCCCCCCCCACCCCCTTTGATCATACGGACTTAGTCACCTCCACCCACCCCCCCACTGAATGTGTTGCTATATATTGCCTTTGATTCTTGTAAGTCTAAGCATTATCCTCTGATGAAGACCTCTGACAGGGGTTGAAAGCTCAGGAATAAAACTATTTTATGATACGTGATTCGTTTTTTCTCCCTTTGTGGATCTCCAACTGCAAATACACATACATATATATACACACATACATACATACACACACACACATATCTATATATATATATATATATATATATATACACACACAGACACATATATATACATATATATTTACATATCTACATATATACACATATCTACATATATATACACATATATACATCCATCCATCCATCCATTTTCCAATCCGCTGAATCCGAACACAGGGTCACGGGGGTCTGCTGGAGCCAATCCCAGCCAACACAGGGCACAAGGCAGTGAACCAATCCCGGGCAGGTTGCCAACCCATCGCAGGACACACACAAACACACCCACACACCACGTACACACTAGGGCTAATTTAGAATCACCAATCCACCTAACCTGCATGTCTTTGGACTGTGGGAGGAAACCGGAGCGCGCCGGAGGAAAACCCACACAGACACGGGAGAGAACATGCAAAACTCCATGCAGGGTGGACCCGGGAAGCGAACCCGGGTCTCCTAACTGCGAGGCAGCAGCGCTACCACTGCGCCACCGTGCCGCCCTATATATACATATCTATATATATATATATATATATATATATATGTAATTGTGTTGTCATTGTTATGAGTGTTGCTGTCATATATATATATATAGCAAAATACCCGCGCTTCGCAGCGGAGAAGTAGTGTGTTAAAGAGGTTATGTAACCATATATATATATACATAAACATATATACACATCCACATATACATATATCTACATATACACATCCACATATACATATATCTACATATACACATCCACATTATATATATATATATATATATATATATACAGTAAACCCTCCTCCATCGCGGGGGTTGCGTTCCAGAGCCACCCGCGAAATAAGAAAATCCGCGAAGTAGAAACCATGTTTATATGGTTATGTTTAAATTGTCATGCTTGGGTCACAGATTTGCGCAGAAACACAGGAGGTTGTAGAGAGACAGGAACGTTATTCAAACACTGCAAACAAACATTTGTCTCTTTTTCAAAAGTTTAAACTGTGCTCCATGACAAGACAGAGATGACAGTTCTGTCTCACAATTAAAAGAATGCAAACATATTTTCCTCTTCAAAGGAGTGCCCGTCAGGAGCAGAGTCTGTCAGAAAGACAGAGAGTAAAGCAAACAGATCAATAGGGCTGTTTGTTTTTAAGTATGCGAAGCACCGCGGCACAAAGCAGTTGAAGGCGGCAGCTCACACCTCCTCCTTCAGGAGCAGAGAAATAGAGAGAGAGAGAGAGAGAGAGCCAGAGTAAAACAAAGTCAAAAATCAATACGTGCCCTTTGAGCTTTTAAGTATGCGAAGCACTGGGCAGCATGTCCTTCAGGAAGCAGCTGCACACAGAAGGTAGAAACGTCCCTATCGTCTAGGTGTGCGAACAGCCCCCCTGCTCACACCCCCAAGAGAGAGAGAGAGAGAGAGAGAGCGAAAGTAAGTTGGGTAGCTTCTCAGCCATCTGCCAATAGCGTCCCTTGTATGAAATCAACTGGGCAAACCAACTGAGGAAGCATGTACCAGAAATTAAAAGATCCATTGTCCGCAGAAACCCGCGAAGCAGCGAAAAATCCGCGATATATATTTAAATATGCTTACATATAAAATCCGCGATGGAGTGAAGCCGCGAAAGGCGAAGCGCGATATAGCGAGGGATCACTGTACACATATACAAATTTACATATCTACACATATATATATATATCTACACATATATATATATATATATATATATATATATATAAATATAGACATACATATATACATACATACATATAGACACACATATATATATATAACACATATATATATATATATATAATATATATATATATATATATATATATATATATATATATATACACACACACACAGGTACTCGTCGACTTACGACCGCGACTGGTTCCGACTGACTGGTTGTAAGTTGATCTGGACGTAAGTCGGCCTATGTTAAATTAAGGTAAGAATATTAGACTGGGTAATGATATTGTAACCATTTTAAAGTAATATTTTATCAACATTTTCTTACTTTCTAAGACAAACACAGCATACTACAGTACAATTTGTTTAATATGTGGAAAACGTACAAAATAAGAAATACTGTACTGTACATTTAATTCCTGGCACCACTGGTGCTTGGCTGCGGGTTGTCGATATCACCTTCATCAGTCGTGGCTGCGGGCGGGGTGATGGGAGGAGTTGCTCTTTTCATAAACATAGTAAGCTTCGTCTGAATTGTTTGTTTTTTCTTCTCTTCATAAATTTCGCAATAAGGACGAAATGTGTCGCGTGCCATCCGTTCAATCCTCGCAAATCGTTCAATATTTGGGTCCATTTTTTCAAAATGAGTGAGGAGTTTATTCAGTAGAGATAAACCTTCTGACAATAACTTTGTGGTGAACATTCGTTGTGGCACCTCCTCCTCTTCGTCTTTCTCCAATTCTCTTGTTTCTTCTTCCGCCACTCTTTCTTCTTCCAATTCTATTAGCTCTTCATTCGTAAGTTCACCTGATTCCCGGTCTAGCAACTCCTCGACATCTTCCATTTCACATTCCAATGAAAGGTCTTTTGACAGTTTCACTATTTCTTCACAAATCTCATCAAGTTCTTGTTCACTGTTAAATCCAGCAAAAGTATTTACATAACGCTTAACACACTTCTTCCACACGCCATTCATACACTTTTCCGTCACAGAGTCCCACGCGGTAGCAAGATTCTTTATACACTTAAGAATATTATACTGTTTCCAAAAGTCGCGTAGTGATAGTTCCGGGTCGGCATCTATTGCAGCTATGGCTTGGGCGAAGGCAGATCTGAGATAGTTTGCCTTTAATGTAGCAATCACACCTTGGTCCATCGGTTGAATAAGTGGAGTAGTGTTTGGGGGCAAAAAAAACACTTTCACATTGGGATAGAGATCAGCTAAGTGACATGGATGTCCAGGCGCATTATCGAGCAACAGTATAATTTTGAAGGGAATTCCTCTCTCCAAACAGTACTCACGCACTTGATGAATGAAACAATTACTGAACCAATCCTCAAATAAAGCCTGGTTCATCCAGGCATTACGGTTTGACCTATAATAAACTGGCAAAGTGTGCTTGTTGACATTCTTAAATGCACGTGGATTTTCGGAATGATAAATTAAGAAGGGCTTCAGCTTGAACCCCGCGATATTCCCGCCAAGCAGCAGAGTCAGTCTATCCTTGTGTGCTTTAAATCCTGGCATGCTTTTGGCTTCTTTGTGGATGTAAGTGCGTCCTGGCATCTGCTTCCAATATAACCCTGTTTCATCCACATTAAAAATCTGCTCTGCGAGATAACCCTCAGCCTTAATTATTTCGTTTAAACTGTCGACAAATTTACTAGCTCCTTCCTCATCCGCACTTGCTGCTTCTCCAGTCACTCGAACATTATGCAACTGGAATCTTTTCTTAAACCTCTTAAACCAACCAGTACTTGCCACAAATTCTTGACTGTAGTCTTCTCCAGCGCGTTCCTTTAAAGTCGCAAACAGGCTTCTAGCCTTCGACTGTACTGTAAAGAGGCTTAACGGCGTCGGCTTTTGAATCTGATCTTCCATCCAAATGTTTAACAATTTCTCCATTTCATGGATGGGCCCGGTATGTTGCTTCGTAATC
>NC_041404.2:107730829-107810829 GCF_900747795.2 Erpetoichthys calabaricus
GGCGTGATGACGTGACACTCAACTCCTCCTCCCACGGCCATCGAGCTGCCGTCCATTACAGTATATTGTGAAAAAAGAGGTTCCAGTTATGACCGTTACGCTTTGAATTTCGAAATGAAACCTGCCCAACTTTTGTAAGTAAGCTGTAAGGAATGAGCCTGCCAAATTTCAGCCTTCCACCTACACAGGAAGTTGGAGAATTAGTGATGAGTGAGTGAGTCAGTCAGTGAGTGAGTGAATCAGTCAGTGAGGGCTTTGCCTTTTATTATTATAGATATATTTATATATATATATTAAGTGACCCTTGAGCATTTCATTTCATTGATTAAAACACAAAGTGACATTGTTGTCACTGCTTTTCAGAAAACAGATGTTTGGAAAAAATATTATTTATTTACAAAATCATCCCAATAAATCTAAAATTCCATAAAAACTCCCTCATCATTCCCCTGTCTGTAACCAAAATATTCTGACAAACTCTTAGCTATATGAAAGAGTTTGTGCCTGATATTTAGCTCTGTTTTCCAATATACCTCTAGACTTTACATTTCAAAAAGGGCCTTGTTTTATGGTTCATATACAGCTTAACTACTTTTATATGTATCAATACATACAAGCCAAACTTTGGGTTCTGTAGAAAGATTAGGCAATAAGCAAAGGCTGCGAGATTTAAAAAAAAAAAAAAAAAAGATCTTCAGGGAGTGTGTGGCATCAAACACATTGTCCCAATGCTCAATTTAATGTAAAAGACTTTGCTTTACTGTTAGTTCAGTTATTAATTTGGTTCAACTGGAAAAATCTTATACCACTTATTTCACATTGGCTTGGGAATGCTCTTTATTACCTTCAGCAAAATATATTCATAAAGGATTAAACTAACTACTTTAAATATTAAAGCAGCCTGTCTTTGATACAGCAGCATATTACTCTCCCCCCAGTGCAGTCAAACTATTATTTTACTTATTTATTTTTATACATAAAAGCAACACTGAAAGGTGAATATTTAGCATAAAACACAAAAATTAAAAAGGGACAATTATAAATGTAATCAAAAGGTCCTATAAACCACTGTATTGCTCTAAAATCTCAATTTGTGAAAAAAAGATGCAGAATAATTTAATGTTAAGGTAGCATTCAAAGAAAGAAAAACACAGCAAAGTAAAACAGTTCACAAAATTAACATGTAATTGATAAATAAGCACTAATTAACATGAATGATACTATATTAATGTAAAAAGCAATAAACTGAAAAATATACCACTACATGGAATATGTGATGAAGGAAGCACTGAAACTTTCAGCCATATTAAAACATATAAACAGACACAAGGTCAGATGTAAGAAACCCCCTCTCATTATAATGTTGCCCATCTCAGGACACATTTACAGCCTAATTTACGGCTCGTAAAGAAACCATTATAGGTGAATTCTCTGATATGAAAAAAGAACAACACAATAGTTTAGTTTATACTTCACTTTTCCTCTTAACTTTCCAAAGTAGTATTTTTTCATTTTTGATAATTTAAAGATGGCAGACAAATAATGAATATAGTAATAACAATTCACAACCTATTTCTTAAATTTAAGCAACCTAAAAGACTTAAATATTTATCTGTTGGAAAAAAAAAACACAACACCACAAGAAAAACACTGGCATAAATTTTTTCTCTAAGAGGATAATTTATTTTACCTTTCATCATTTTTCCTTCCCTTGACAGGGCTGGCTGAGCGCGACCGTCTACCTCTGCTCCTGCTATGAGACCTTCTCCTGTCACGACTGCGAGACCTTCGTCGTTCACGACTCCTAGAGCGTCTAAAAAGCAAAGGTGAAAATGCTTAAAAGAAGTGCTATATCTTTAATTTAATATTATTTTTTGTATCAGTAAGGTGCTGCTGGAGTATGTTAATTTCCCCTTGGGATTAATAAAGTATCTATCTATATTTATTTATTAACTCTTTTAGGGCTAATTTTTTTTTGTTTCTTTTCTCCCAGGGCTGAATTTTTTTCCAAAAACTAACATTTTTTAAAAAAGAACACAAAGCAATTGTTTAACATATCAAATCAACAAAAAATATTTACTTTTGACAAATGTTACTGTCTTGCATGTTGTATGAGCCTGAATTCTCTATGTGTTGTTTTGATGCCTATTTTTCAATTGTCTGTTGCTGCATTTTCTAACATATATTGTTAGTGTGTACTGTAGAGAGACAAGTCACCCATTTGCCATCGTGCCATGCCACTGCCACCAAGTTTTCTGCCTGCATGAAAACCGTATTGTCACCTCTTTTCATCTTCTGAAACTTTATGAACTTTATGTATGGCATTATAGCCTGGCTCACCCCATGGGATTTGCTTCTGTTTATTACAGAAGTGAATAAAACTTTGCAGCAGCACGTACCTAAGCCACCAGGGGACAAAACACGTTTGGACCAATGCTCCCTGAAGTTATCTCACCAGTTCTGTCCCATCTCTATTTGTAATGCCACAGTGCGCTTCATCTCGTCTTTCGTTGTGGGTTTCCACTTTGAATAACGAGAATGCGATGCAAACGCAGCCCGCGATTCAAAAAAAATCTCTGCCTACCTGTTTGTCTCGTCTGACAGTAGCTGAAAAGCAGCATCAGGAGAGAGCAGCCTGAAGTACAGCAGCTGGTGATCTGTCGTGTCCAAAAGCAAGCCATGCCGTCTTGTAAACTCCGGTAGCCATATCGGCTCTCAACGGATCAATGCATGTGTATTTATCCCATGCGAATCTTGCCGTAGACGCATCGGCTGCGCGAAGGCACTCAACTGGCAGCAGATCCGCTCGCGCGGCATCGGCTGGTGTCTGATCAGCTGATGCCTGCTTCTAACTCTCTTGCTCGATCTCCTGATCACTGCCAATAAAGTCCGATTCTGAAAAATCAAGAGTCCGACTCTGCGGTAATGCGCAAAACAACGTCTGCCAAGTGTTTTCTTTTCTGCACTTGCTTCGCTGCCTTTTCACATGTCGGTGCCATCTTGCCATTGTTTACATTTCGCAACTCACGCACACGCAATGTTTATTTGCCGAGTCAACGAGTCTAGCATTCCTCCAAGCACAGAGGGAATGCCTGTGACGTGACGGTGAGATTTGTCGCCATTAACAGCTGATTGTCGCCCTTTATCCCTGGATGTCGACTTTTGTCGACATTCGCCTTCAACCCCTCCTGTCGACAAAAGTCGACATCCGCCCTAAAAGAGTTAATAAAAATGTGTGCTCTGAAAACGTGGATTTCATGACTAACTTGATTAAGCCTGCCTAGTGCATAAGCAAAACAAAATTATAACAACCACACAGAATTATATTTGGTATCAAAACAATTCTCATTAAAAATATATATATATATTTTTGATAATTAATTAATGAAGTTTTTGATGTCAGTGTCCTGTTTGAAACATTTTCATTCTTTTCAGATTATTTGTTTTGTAAAGTAATTTCTGTATGTTTTTTAGATAAATAGCTAAGCAGTAATATTCTAGTATTCTACAGAGGGAGATGTCAACAGAAGGTACTGTCTGCTTTATCTTCCGATTGACATCATCAAAAAAATCACTTTTTAAACATAGCTTTCAAAAATATAGCAACAGACCTTAAAATAAATGCAATTTAAAATGTTTGATATTACAATAAATATCAGCTAAGGCTGGGCAATATATTGAATTTTTGATTGATTTGATATTTAAAAAATCTCAATATTGTAACATTCAGGTCTTTTACTTTATAAAAACTTCAGAATGGTATGTAAAATCTGCAGAATCTCCAGTGATCTTTCTAAGTGTGACTACATCAACGCCGCCCATGATCCCTGTAGGAAAAACAATGCTCTGTGGATCAGAAGAGAAAGAGTTTATAACAGGCAGGGTTTACTTCTGCTGTTTGCAAATGTTATACTTTTACCTGGGAAGACAGTTCAAACAGTACAACATTTAAAGATAAAATATGTTGCTGCACTTAAAGAGGTTATCCAGGCACGTGCATTGAATGCTATGTGCCCTCCTCTCTCCCCTGAAAAATGGCTTACTCTAAACAATGTTTAACTATGTGTTTGCTGTATCAGTGCATACTTTTAGGCCAGACAAGCAAAAGGAGTATAATGCTGCAGCAAAATACACTTTTGACTACTTAACTTGCAAGCTAAAATTCTGTCCGTGGAAAGACAACTACACCAACCAGTAATTCACACCACACTTGATGTTAGACATCTGCACGATGCAGCCTTTGTGAGAAATATTCAGTGTTTGTATATGGGGTAAACTGCATTACCGGTCATTTTAGTTTCATTTTTTAACATGTGAACTGAATTTCCATTTACAATAGATATTCAACACTTACCACATTTGTTTTAAGTTAACAATTATAAATGCATTGTCCTGTGGCCTCATGTATAATGCCGTGCGCAGAATTTACATTAAACATGGTGTATGGATAAAACAAGAAACAAACGTACGTACACACAAAAAAAATTCAGATTCATAAAACTGAACGTAAACAGTCCCAATCAACGTGAAATTTAATGCACATGCACAATCCTACAGCCCCACCCCAACTCCGCCCAGAACTTTGCCTATTTGAATATGCTAATCAATATAAATAGTACCTTCTGCTCAGTGTTTTGTTAAAAGACAAAGGCAACAGCATGTGTAAAAAAGAAGAAGTTCAGTGAATGTGAAATGGAGGTCCTGCTCAGTGAAGTAAAGGCAAGGAGAAACTTACTATTTGGTAGCTTAAGCAATGGTATAAGCAACAAAAGGAAATTGATGGAGTACCACAGTGTGGCGGAGGCAATCAAAAGTTCAAGTTCAGAAAGTCGCACAGTGCTCGAAATAAAAAAAAAAAAAAAAAGTGGTCAGATATCAAAATCAACATGAAAACATAAGTCACAGCCCACTGCCTGAATGTCAACACCACTGGAGGAGGTGGTGGAATTCCAGGGCTCACACCCATTTAAGCAGCAAGTTGTTGCAAATTTTTGGCAAGATACAGTGGAACCTCTAGATACGAGTTTAATTCGTTCCAGAACTGAGCTTGTATAGCGAATTTCTCGTATCTAGAACAAACTTCCCCATTGAAAATAATGGAAATCCAGTTAATCCGTTCTGCACCCCAAATATATTAACATAAAAATCAATTTTCCTAACAAATAACACTGATAAATTATATATACTGTAGTCTACCTTTAATAAATAACACTGGTAAATAATATAACTGATTATTAAAAGAATCAAAACAGGTGTCCAAAGTGCAGTAGAGCATTCAATAAATCTTTAAATAAATAATCCTTAAAACAGTTGTGAAGTGGAGGTTTAAAATACACAAGAATAACAATCCTTTAACACGAGGTTAAAACGTCAAAAGGATGCCGTCTTTAAAAAACAGATGACAATCGCCGGTGCTTCTTCTCTGTTAGCGTCTCACCTGCGGGCTCTGCAACAGGCGAGACACTCTTAATGCAGCTGACCTTCTCTACACCGTCCTGCTTCAGCTGTTTGGCTCACCTGTTCAGCTACACGCGAGCCTGCACTCGCCTGCCTGCCTTCTCTCTCTCTCTCTCTCTCTTTTCTTTTACTTTTTCTCCCCCTTAACCGACTCGCGCTTCTCTATATATGCGGGGAGGACATGGCAGCTGCAGCCCATCAGCCACAGGAACAATCATGGATGTGGGCAGTTTCCCACCTGTGCACTTAAGTGAGAAACGCAGACACCGCAGATCGCGGCTCGCAACTGCTACCACGCCCCCTTGCTAAGCCGCGAGCTATACCCACAGCCTGGCTCGTGGCTCGTTACGCGAACCAATGCTCGTATTTAGAGCTGAATTTTTCGCTAATACTTTCCTCGTATTTTGAATTTCTCGTATACAGAGGTGCTCGTATCTCGAGGTTCCACTGTACTAACATATCTAGCCCCAACATTAATTAGACGCATTTTTGCATTACTTATAATTTTTACAATAAGAGAGTGGAAATCCTTTCTATTTACATAAGAGAGAAAAGCCAAGCAAAATGACACCTTTTATTGACTAACTAGAAAGATTACAATATGCAAGCTTTCGAGGCAACTCGGGCCCCTTCTTCAGGCAAGTATCTTGGCAAGTATAATGGCTAACACGGTACAACACCCTAGTACTATTTACATAAGCAAATTCATTCTCTGAAGGCACCTTTATAGCAATGTGTGTGCAGTTTTCCAATTACATTTGGAAAACCGAACATTACTGCAAATTGCGCTTTGATGTTTGCCAGTTCAACCTCACTATAAACAAAATATTATATCTGGACGACAAGCACATAATACCATTCCATACAGCTGGGACTGAGATATGCCAGATTGGTCATACAGTTCATGTTGAAAAGCTCCTGTGGCTAAAAAGCTGACAGAAAATTGCAAAAGAGCACGTAGAACACAATTCCTCTAAGTCTTTACAAAATGGAGCAGAAACGTGCAAACGCATGGTCTGAGGCTGCTGTGAAAATGTGCATGGTATTACGCCAAGTTTAGTTTTTATACATTTCGATGCGAGTATGAAAACGGGCTTAAGCAATATTTTTGTGCATATGTACCGTTTACACATGACTAGAAAAATAACCACGCTTTGCAGCAGAGAAGTAGTGTATTAAAGAAGTTATGAAAAGAAAACATTTTAAAAATAACACAACATGATTGTCAATGTAATTGATTTGTTACTGTTATGAGTGTTGCTGTCATCAATGATTTGATTATCATTATTTCTTTCAATCAGGTTCGTATTTGGAGGACGTGTTGTGTTCAAGTTACATTAGGCGTTTGTCAACTGTTGTAAAGATACAACAGGTTTCATTGATAAACGTGAATCCAAGATGTTTAACAGGCATTCCAGGTTGTCCAAAGGTGTAAAATATTTCCCCATTTATATACACTTGAAAGCGACAACAATTCTGCAGCAGCTATCAGTTCACATGCAGAAGCATAGGTTGAGAGCTTAAGCATTTCACTGCTATAGTGGTCCTGCGTAGTATAATTGTCTCCTGTACCATTATCATATCTATCAGTCCACACCTTGAACCTGTCTTGAAGCAGTGGAGTAAAGAAGAAGGGAGCAGTGAGCATGATAAACAGCTGAAGAAAGTAAGGAACCAAGTGAGGAGGCACATGAGTGCAGGATGTTGTTAATGTATATAGGCAGGAAGCCAACCACCTGGTAGGTGCGCGGACAGCGGCTGTGCGGATAATGGAAGGGGGACCGGGGGCAGCCCTTGTGTGCCTCTGCTGTGAAATAGATCGTCTGTTAATGGAAATAAGGAATGAAACCGCCAAACGGAGAGGTCAGTTCCGAAAGTTCTTTACAGCATAATGGTGAGAACCGCCAAAAAGACGTTATTTTTTAAAGTTCGTTACGGGGCACGGCACAAAATGAAACATACTTAACGTTTGTAAGTACAGTGTAAAGGATGAGCATAGGAAAGTTGGGCTTCCTATGTATATTGGAAGTTGCAGAAATAGTGAGGAGGGTTTTCCCCTATCTATATACAACATTCTGTTACAACAAACTCCCAGGGACCTAAAAAATATTTCTTTGTTCGAAAATTTTGTTGCAATGAGATTCTGTATTTGTTGCTATAGTGCTTTCTTTAACTTGCGTCCAGGCGTTTGCAATCATTTCAATACCTTCTTTCGCGTTAATTTTAATCTCCTCCTGCCTACAAGTTATGCTGATGAGAATTTTTCTCAGCATTTCCTTGTGATGATACACTTTCAGGGTGCGAATGATGCCCAAACCCAATAACTGAAGCACTGCTGTGCAATTGGGTGGAAGGAATTCAATGCGAACATTATCTAAATGTGGAAGCATGTCATGGGCAGCACAGTTATCAATCAGAAGCCGAATCATCCTTTTTTATCTTCATATTGTGAGGTTTCTGAACTCTTTTGAGACCCCCCCCAAAAACGGGAACAACACGCTGAAATGCGTCCTGAAGCGCGATTGCAGCATCTGTGGAAGATGCAGTGAAGCGCCACAGAAACAAATCATAAAAGATCGGGGTCGCGCTATAAGTCCCTGTCTTGCACCCCAAAGCACGAGGCTGAGTCTCAGTACTTTAGCAAACCAGTTTCATTCAGCTTGAAATAGGAACGGCACAGTTATTTATTGTAGCGGGATCTGCCACTCTGCTATACACAGACGCAGCAGTCAGGCAGGGTCGTGCAGGTCAGTGATCAAGTAATCCTGTTATCTGCATTAACAATTTACGTGCTCCTAACCTTGCATCACCCATCGAGATCTTTTCTGTTTACTTTGGTGGAGAGACGCAGCATACCTATGAGCCTGGTATTGCCCCGTACAGACGCGGAGATCGCACTTTGGGACGCTCTTCGGCTTGCTGTCTAGTTGGGAGAGGTCCCAAGTGAGTTTAGAAACCTGACATTTTCTTGATCGAGTGCCGCATTAATAGGAATGTTTCTTGAACGAGCATCACTGAACCACATAGAAACTGCTTTTTTGACGTCTTCAAATGCAGCAGTACAAATATATTTGCAACCCGAGATTTTTCTTCTTTTTTTGTTCTGTCTTTCAAGAAAGTTGACAGTGTTGATGGCAAAACTCCGAATTCACTGGCAACGTCTTTTTTCTTTTTGCCGCAATCGAGAGCTGCAAAAAATGAATAAGTATTAACTAATAACTAATATGAACTGTTATCTTTTTTTGTGTCTGCCATTTCTATAGGAGGGTGACAATGAGTTAAATTCCAATGGATGTTTTTCAAATGTTGACGAGCAATAAGCAAAAGGTATCACTGAAAACCACAGGAAACAAAAAAAGGCAAAAAACAGTACGAGGAAAGTTCAAAGAAAGAAATAAAAATTACAGTGTTTCTATTTGGGGATCATTGTGCACAACTGAGCTGCGGCCACAGAACTAACTGCTCTGTGGATGATCCATTCAGGCATTTCAAGGTCTTTTGTGCACTTCATTGTAATAAAAGTATCTGTTGAATGTACTTCGTAGTAACGAGATTTCAATAGACTCGTGTCATATGGGGAAGCTGTCGGGACCATAAACATACTTCATTGTAATGAAAATTTTGTTGTAAAGATATTCGTTTTAACGTAATTTTACCTGTATACAGTTTAAGGGGTACACCCGTCCCCCACCCTTGGGTGCTGCAATAGGACATGAAACATACCTAACTTTTGTACATACACTGCAAGGAATGAGCACGCGAAATTTCAGCTTCCCACCTATATGGAAAGTGGGAGAATTAGTGATGAGTCAGTGAGGGCTTTGCCTTTTTTAAATATAGATGCACATGGTGATCTTTGAATATCTAAGATTAATGGAGGAAGTCAAATATAAAACCATATTATTTTGTGAGCAGAGATTATTAGATTAGAAAAGCTTTATTCATCCCATGGGGAAATTCAGATTCAAATTATTAAAAGGAAAATAAAATATACATTAATGAAATAAAAATCTGTGATTTTATAATGCCAGATTTTAATAAGATGTTACTTCACTGTTTATTTATATCGAAAATAAATGCAAAACTACAGCTTACCATAGTTGAAACAGCTCCACGTCCAACGAAATATCACCTCCCTACCAAGAATTTCAAGCACCCCTTACAGACTCATACCTGGCACTAGGTGTGTAGAGTACCTATGTATACTACTGATGATCCAATCAATCACCTGCTAATCTTAATCGGCCAATCTTCACTACAAAAGGCTATCAATGAATGGTAAATTGGCCATTACAAAGACCAATTTTTTTTTTTTGGGTCCACCGTTTTTAAAGCTTTATACTAATTTAGTTGTAGAGCTCCTTTGTATGAGGTTTTACAGTAGCTGAGCCGCGATGCTTTTTTTTTTTTTTTTTTTTAAACAGTAAACTTCCCGTAAACAGAGAGCAGTAAGGCAGACTTCACCACAAAGAGAGAAGACCAGAACATTAGCCTTTACGGAAAGGAGAGTGGAATAATAAACTGACAAAAAGGTATCAGAGGAGTTGTACTTTCCATTAAACAAATGGAAAGAAAAGCTACTTTAATGAATTCAGACCTTTCTATTTTATCCTTTAATTTTAAAAAACGGACACTCCCTGTTTGAGATTGGATAGTGAGACAGATAGTGTTAAGTACAGCAGCTCACATTTTCAATTGGAAAAAGAAGAGCTAAAGAAGAATTTAAAATTGCTGCTTAGCATACAATAGGCTTGCTAGGGATGTACCAAGAATCAATATCTCAAAAGTAATTCAGTACCAAAGTTTATAAAACATAATACCATTTTTTTACAGTATCTGTAGTACCAAGAAAGTTGGTTCTGCACTCACACACGACTGCAAGTAGCCAAATTACTCCAGAAGGTAAAAACGTGATAAAAACGGAATAAAACTACTTATCAAAATGGATCACAGTGTTGATGATACACCACCACATCAACACATGTCTGAAAGAAAATAAAAAGGTCTTGTCAAGAATTACTTCAAAAACAGATGTGTGTGCTGTAAGAGCGAAATAACATTACCAATCAAATCAATCGCTGATTTGTATGATCACACATTTGTAATAGAATATGAAAAGATAACAAGATTAATATCTAAGTACATAGCCCCAGTGAGCAAACACAGGATTTGCATTCATTCTCTGATTGTAAATAGCACTTCTACAGTTCTCCATCAGTCCAAGCAACTGTGCATTTTCTAACAGGTGTATACAGTTCAGGGTCATACTGGAGTGCGACTCATACACATCCACTATTCGGCTTATAGGACAGATGGATATGGGAGGACTGCCAGCACAAAAAAAAAAAAAGTTGTAGGAAGTAAGATTCACACAAAGTGGCTATTTCACTTGTTTACATTACCAATGACACAAGTTGCTCCATTTGTTAACACCAGAATAAAATGTATTTAGTGTTTCAATGCTATGAAGGAAAAGGCACGTATCTCTTTATTAATACCATGTATACTGTGTTAACAGAGACATGTAATTGCTGAAACATGCAGTTAGAAGGATAAGCAAAACAGCACATTTCATTGTTAAATACGAATCTGCAAACACTGAATAAGTTTCAGTCGTTTGGTTTTTGAAGGCAAACTACTGTTGATTAGTACAATCGGTAAGTAAAAGCACGCGTAATATAATGTATATAAATGGAACATTGAAGAATGTAATGCTGTCTCACAGTTATAAATGTATTGAGTACAAGTAACAACAGCCCATGTAACTTTCAAGTTCGGGATTTGTACACAGGCATAAGCAATAACAAAAATTTGATCACTCACAAGATTAATATAAAAACTGAAATGTTAGATTTCACACAGGAAGCTTTAAAGTTGGGACTAATGTTTAAAAAAAAAAAACATTTGGAAAATTAAAGCATCGTGAATTTCTGACATTTAAAATTTGAACTAATTTGATTCATCCATTAAATATTATCATTAGTAATATTTTTAACCAGATTCACACAATTCAGATATAAAGCTTACAATAGAAAATGTTAGGAACCTAACCGATTTTTATCTCTGACAAACCAACTGCTTTGGTAACAACATGTTTTTCAACAGTTTGTTTAAATGGAAATATCTGGAATTATCTTGGAGTTCACTAATTTAACAGTACATATAATAATTGAAATTTGACACTTAACATGGATTTAGCAGTTTTCATTTACTAGACTGAAAATGTCAGACAATAACTTTAGAATGTGCACATCCCAAGACAAGTCAGATAGTTCAGGATATATCATTCTTTATAGACCCTATACTGAAATTCTCGTAAGATTATAACCCCATGTTGCTACAATGGGCAGAAATCCACATCTCTGCTACACAGCAATGTTCAAGCCTTGCATTGCATGTTGGAATTTATGAATGCCAATATTAGTTTACTTAAACATACCAGTATTTTAAAGTTGTTGTTAGTGTTAGTATTTATATATTTTTTATTGTATGACAACATTCCATACAAATAGATCAATTTTACAAGAATAGGATTGAAAAGAAATCAACCCCCACCCCTGAGAAAGAGAGCATGGGCAGCATAATAAAACTTAAACTTAGTAAAAATAAGTAAATAGATAAATTAATAAGTGAATATAGATAAAAGAAGAGAAAAAAAGAAAAAAGAGAATAGGGAGAATCTGCAAAATGGAAGTACTTTAATAAAAAGTCACTGAATGAAATTTCTGTTTTTGCTGTGGTATCAAAAGGGATTAAGTATTGTAAATTTCACTGGTAGGCCTATTGGTTTACAATACAAACATTCTGTTATCTTGAAATCTCTAAGGCTTGCTAGCTTAACAGTAAAATTTGTCTATTTGTAAAATTGTTAAGTATGTCAGCCTTGTACATTATCTATATTATCTTATAAACATTTTAAAGTTTTGCACTGTGTTTATTATTTTTTTGTTTGTGTCATACCAGGTTTTGGGTTCTGTATTGAAAATGTATATATAAATGTGTATAATGGTTTTGATTTTCAATCTATAACCGGTTTTTAGAACATAACGAGAAATACTGAGTATTGCATTTTAGATCAAAATAATCTCAATATCAATTAAATTTTATATTTTAATTCATCACCCAGTATTACATCAGCATGTGTACAAAAGAGCTTTTGGTGTCCATGAAAAGTTTAAATGAACCAAAAGGACAATTTTCTGCCCTGCACTATTTGGAAACAGTCAAATATGATTTTATAATATTTAAATAGTTTCAATTAGCTATACTTTACTAGGTTTACTAAATATTCCTTCACATACACAGTATAAGCAAACACAAGAAAAAAAATGTAATCAGCATTTCCAGGTAAAATTATCGATTTCATCTAAATAAAGAGAAAAGCCAAGCAAAATGACACCTTTTATTGGCTAACTAAAAAGCCAATAAAAGGTGTCATTTTGCTTGGCTTTTCGCTACATTCATAATGGCTAACACGGTACAACACCCTAGGACTATCTAAATAAAGCAAAAAATTTTAAAACCCTAAAATAATACTTCTGCTAAGGTGCAGAACAATATGAACTTTTTTGTTGATTTACCATGGAAAATGACTAACCTGACACGCTTGCGGTCCCGAGACCTGGACCTCCTCCTGTCTCTGCTGCGTGAGCGCTCTCTTCTTCTGTCTCGATCTTTGCTCCGAGAGCGTGCACGATCATCACGCTTGGAGCGTTTGTCTGGGGATCTACTACCTGAGCGGCCCCTTGAGGCAGAACGTTTTCGATAATGTCTGCAAAAGACAGTTGAATCACATGTAAAGAAGAGTTATTAAAATTATATTTTTACCAACTCCAAAAAAGTTCCTAGAAATCCTTTAATAAACAAATCTTTTTTGAGGGAACATTTCATGCTCACCACATGTTGAAGCAGTCATACATCAGACCTGTAGTATATATTTCACATAGTCGGCACCAGGAACACTTGAGATCAGCTAACTTCATATTATTAAACAAAGAAAAAGGCCTCAGGGAACAAAGATGTTAGTGATAAGCATCGAGTTATTTTTTGATAAAACTGATTGACTGTGGTCTTTGTCAGAAAGTTAATAACCCAGCCACAGATGGGGCTTCTCTGACTAAGGCAAAGCTATACTCAGTGACCATCATCCGGACATAGGCGTTTTTCTTTTCCAGATGTCCCTGCACAGGGCAAGGGACATGGCAACATCTACAGACAAGTTTCTCCCGGTACTTCATCACCACTGAGGTTAATGTAATGGACTGATAGTCATTCAGGCAGGAAACAGCAGATTTCTTTGGCACAGGCATAATTGTGCTTTCCTTGAAACACTGTGTACATAAAAACAGGGACAAGCTGAAGACATCACTGTACACCCATGACAGCAGGGTAGCATATGACTTCAGGACACAGGATGGGATGCTGTTTGGGCTAGTGGCTTTGCAAGATTTAACACAACTAAAAGTTTTACTTATGTCGGTCTCTGTCACATGCAGGATGGCTTTGGCTATATTCACTCATTTGTTTTTTAACTCTCCAAACCCACATAGTACAATATGGTTGCAGGAGCCTATGACACCTGAAGCAAAGCTTACCCTTGATGAGATGCCAGTCTATCATAGGACACAAGAACTATACACCCAACCTACCTGATACAGAGCCACTGATCAACTTATAATATGCACATCTTTAAAATACAGCAAGATAACTGGAGAACATGAGGAAACTACACAACAGAGACAGTCACTGGGATGGTATTTGAATAAAGTATTTTAAAGCTGTGTGACAATAATGATAATTACTATACCACTAATAACACTTTAATTATTAATAACTATTTTCACTAATAATAACTATTTTAAACAAAGAAAAAAATGCAATGTATTAATCACCATCTAAAATGATGATCCCAACCCCAAATCAGCACACAAATAATTAGGAAAAATAAAATATTTTTTTACATTTGCATTATAACATTTAAATGTATCCACAATGCAACAGTTTCAGAGCAGCAGTAGTGCTGCTGCCTCACAGTAAGGAGACCTGGGTCCATGTATAGGGTCCTCCCTGCATGGAATGTACATGTTCTGCCTGTGTCCATAAGGGTTTCCTGAAAGTGCTTCAATTTCCTTCCACAGTCCAGGATTTTGTTCCTGCCTTACACACTATGCTTGCTGAGATGGGCAGCAGCCCCCTCAACCCGGCTCATGATTAAGCTGGCTTAAAAATGGTTTGGTGTAGTATGGCAACTGTTTCAGAGAGCTTTTCATTAATAACAAATAACTGTAAATATCACATGTACGAAGATAATATCTGGACTGTTATTCTGAATTTATGCGTGGTATTTGCCAGGCTGCTCTCCTGCATATGAAAGTCACCTCAGATAAAGGAGAGTTGGAATCATCAGATGGAAAGATTCTCGTCTCAGAATGAAAGGCCAGCACAGCACAGCATTCCACTATAGCAAACACAAGAGCGGGTAGGCGGCAGGTTAGCCGAGATCTCCAGGACTGTGACTATATATCTGACTGTGTTACAATTTTAATCTCCACCGTAGTCAAGTGATCACAGTTCATCAATTAATTAATGGACCGATATAGTTGTTTTCCATTTGTTTAATCCATTTCTACATTGCCGTTTGTGCTGTGACAAATATATTTACAGGTGCACCAGTTCTGTATTTAGTAGTTAGTATAATCAATAACTAATAATCGTTCACAGCGCTTTGCACCTGCAATCTGCGAAAATCGCTATACAAAAATAAGTTGTATTGAAACCCGAAAAGTAGCATTTCTTATCTCTAAATCTTGTGTCTCAGGCTAGCATATAAGAACTTTTATACATAAAATGCCTGTTTTCAGTAGTTATCCTTAATATGGATCTTGCCAGTTCATTCTGAATTCAATGTCATTATTATTACGATGATGTGATGTTTCCTAAGAATCGTGGTCGTAAATCAAAGCCAATAACACATTTTCTAAATAACTATCCATGTATGAAAAATCTTTCAAGTCTGTAGTTTCACAGTTATAAAATGTCTGAACATAATAACCTGCTAAAATCTTAACGCATCTTTAAACCTGGGAGTAACATACCAACACTGTAAAAGCATTTAGACAGTCAAATAGTTTAACACTCCTGTTTTCTACAAAAAAAAGCTACATTCACCAAGAGAACGTGGGTAGTTGTGTTACGGATGTTAAGAAAACTTCGATTTATGTAATACCGAGAAACAGAATCAAAAGTTGCCTCTTAAATGTGTATGTTTTAAAGTATCCTTCAACAAACAAATGCTTTTGAAGTCGAAACCCGACATTTTAATTAAATTTAGTAAAAAATAATGTTCATTCACCTAAAATTCTTTAAGCAAACAGAAACGCGTAAATCAAATAGTTTTAACAAACCACGTGCGTATTCTTTTTTTTTTTTTAATAGGGAGAAATGTATGGGCTAAAATGTTACTTTTCTCCTACAAAAAACACTTCAAACGTTCCAGTTGTTTACTTAGGCCTAATGGGCATTATTTACGTAACTGACAATTTAAAACGACGATGCGAAGTAACAGTAAGAAATAGAATTAGTATGTGTATTTAAATGTGCAGGTTTTCCATACCTGGACTCTCTTCCCATATTCACGTTCTATAAGAACGACACGAATCGACTATTTTCTATGTGTCTTAAATTAAACCGTAACCGCGGTCTTTGCGTTCAGGCACTATCCCACAATCCCTTGCGTGTTACAGTAAAGGACGCCATAGTTTGTCACAAGAGGGGCGCCTAAGCATGTCGTTGAACCAATGCGTATTAACCACAGTGCCTCTAGTGGGCTTTCTGGAACAACAATTTTATAACCGCGCAGCAGTGCTCCGACTTCTTTTCCAGGCAAACCAACATCATCCACTTGTAGAGCCGCACAGCCACAGCGCCGTACGGATTCCCTTCGTTCCTCTTTCTTAATCATTAACCAATTTCTACTGTTAATTTACTACGTTTTCCACTCATTTTAATTGTATTTGTTATTTAATACTCATCTGAATTGCTTCCTTTCTCCTTAAATGGCAGCCAAATAAAAATGAGATGTGAAGTGAATCAACAGATGACCTGCTAAGTTGGGGGACATAAACTCCAACCAATTCCACTCTACTCATTTTCATAATTAGAAGGTGACTCTTGTTGCTAATTTAACTCGTTATGTACAAGTAATTCCATGGCTTGTTTGTGCTCTCATTCTGCCACAGCAGAAAGCACCATCAAAATATTTTTTGAACCTGAGCAGATCAATGTTACTGAGACCTTCAACATTCTTTATTTTCATGAATCATGTGATGGACACAGGTTAGCTGGTCATGTGTTGACATGTTTTGTATCTTAGAATTTTTTGGCTTGTAATTAAGGAATTAAAGAAGCAATTGAGGTTTCTAACTCTTAAATAACAGTAACAGTAAAAGTAATTCATTAGCACCAAAAACAGGTCTTTAATTAAGAAAAGTGACACCCATGCACTAAACCATTAATGTTCCCAAACAGAGCCTAATTCTCTAGTTTTTTTCTTTTTACATTATTTTGAAGGTGATACTAATTCGAGGGGTTTTCAATAATTTTTCTAATTACCTACCTGAGTATGAAGAAAAATAGCAAGCATGTTGTGAGATGTCTCAAGGTTACTCATACACAGTTGTGGCTCAGTGCTAGTCTAACATTCCAAAAGACAGGAGTCAGGAGATTCCTTGAGCAAATCAAGTAAGAAAATTATAGATCTGGAGCAACATTCAGTGGTAATATTTCTCACAAATGAAAGAAAAAGCCAAATGAGACACATGAACGCCTGACTTAAGTTTATGGTGAGTCTGCCCAATCATCCTACAAAGTAAAATTTTGGAACAAACTGCATAAGTTGGGTAGAGAGTCCATTGAAAATGACCCTCACACTGGACAGCCTCACACTGGATGGCCTCAGAGAGTTGCAGTCAGGGTGGGTGATAGAACAGTCCTTATGGATGAAGGTACAGTTGTGACCTGATGGGCTGGCTAGTTTGAACAGCTGTTTAAAGCTGATCCTGTGGCTAGGACATTGGACATCGCTGGGTCCACAGTTCTTGAGGCTGTGAACCACCCAGTCTCATTGAGATTGCTCAGGTCGTGAGTCAGCTGAGGGTAGGGAGGGCTGCAGGGATCTGTGGTATCCAGGGTGGACTTTTCCAGGCTGGTGGTAAGACTGTCCTCCTGGCATTTCAAGCAATCTTTGCTTTAATTTGGGACACATACACCATCCCAACTGACTGGAAAATGGAACTTGTCATCCCTATATGAAATTTCATATGTCCAGACTTCTGCATTGTCTTCTAGATACAACTACATAATTCAAACAGTGGGGCCACAGAAAATAAAATCTGTTTAGTTCTAATTGAAAAAAATGCCTAGGATATGTTTGAGCGACAACATTAAATCCTGTCTCCAGTTTGTCTTGTTTGCTAGAGTGCTTCAATACAGATAGAGAATTTTTGCTCTATGCAGCAGTTACTATTAATTACAATCAAGTTAGTAGATATTTGGTGGTTCAGCACTACCAAAGAATATGGTACTAGTGCAAGAAACACTACAAGGCTGAGTTGCTATTGTGAATTGAACTCTTACAAGACAATCATTTGTTTCCATTTCTGTTAAGCACACAGCATTTAATATATTGTATGCGCTTGTTTATGAGACCTTTGAAAATTTTGATATTGATAACATATTTACATCTGTTGTACAACTATTAATAAAAATAACCATGTATGCAAGGCAGAGACTTTACACCGAAAACCTGTTCAACTTTCTTAATCTTGCCTCAATATATGCTGTATAAATGTTAAAGGTAGGATCTTCAAACTATACTGTTTTGTTTAACAGTAAATAATCTGAGACATCATTGGAATTGAGTTGTTTTGATGATATTTTATAATAACGAGTAAAGTCTGGTCTAAATAAAAATATAAAATATATTATTCTAAAAGAATATTTAAAGCATGGCATATTATGCCTTAATTAATGCTATGCTTACTGTTATGGTGAAAGATAATAATTATTTTGTCTCCTCTATTATCCATGTTAGGCTCCAGCACCCTTGCAACATAATATTTGAATATATTAGAATATACAGTGTGACAGTTCAAGGTCCTCTCGACCCCTTGAACCCTCTGACCACTCTTCAGACACCAGGTAAAAGTCCAAATATAATTTATTTGAACAATAAACAGTGCACAAAG
Organism: Erpetoichthys calabaricus; assembly: GCF_900747795.2. Lineage (NCBI taxonomy): Eukaryota > Metazoa > Chordata > Cladistia > Polypteriformes > Polypteridae > Erpetoichthys > Erpetoichthys calabaricus. The sequence goes on from NC_041404.2 coordinate 107,749,531, forward strand.
CACCCTCCACTCCACAATACTCATAAATCAATAATCAATGATACAATAATCACAATCCTCCACTCCCAGACGCATTGCCACCCTTCCACCCAGCTCAGCTCAACGCTCTGGTCTTTCACAGTCCTTTTTATAGTCCATGACCCGGACGAGTTTCACCCTCTCTGTCCATGTGACCTGGAACACTTCCAGGTCAGATAAAAAATCCTTCTTTTCTTCACCCAGGAAGCACATTGTTTCCTTTGTCCACATGACTCTGACGTACTTCCTGGGCGTAAGGCAAATAGTCTCTGTGCCTCCCTGCAGCGTCCTCTAGCAGGCCCCAAGGTATCCAACAGAGCTGAGAATAACAACTACATTGTCCAGTGTTCCCTGCTGGCATTTGGGGCACCTCCATGCTGCAGGAAAGGCTCCACCTGGCGGCCTGGGGGTATTGGCCTGGATGAAAGGCCGGCCACATATCACAACAGTATTATTGTTATCCAGAATACCAGATAAATAGTTGCTAATGAAAGGATTTCTAAGTGGAGATCTTCTTTTGTGATTCTTTCTTTTTATGATTTTTTGTGAAAGAAGTAGAGAACTCAGCTATAAAATCAGGCTGCAATCATGTCATTTCTACCTGCATTCTTATATTTATAGTCAAGTGTAACATGTTCATCAAAATGCAACAAGTAGACTATTAAATCTATAGATGCCCACCTGTGATCTTTTCCAACATGTCCTCATACTGCGGTTCTGTGGCAAGGTATTAATTATCTCTATTCTTTCTGACATGTTAGTGCTCTATGAGTTGAGTGTTTCCAAAAGTTCCAAAATCAGTTCCAAAAAATGGCCACTAGAGGGGGAATCTTTATACAATAAAAGATTTATTTTTAACAAAAATGCTCTGAACAAAACCGTGAAGCCCCGAAGAGCACAAAGGGCATACAATGCTTATTAAAGGCAATTTGAAAAGCAAACAAAGTCCCAATGCACAGTCCAATGGAAAAGATCAAAAACAGAGCAAACAGGTTGAATATCCAATAATTCACAAAAAAGCACAAGAACATACCACTCTTAAGCACATTCAAATGAACAGCTGGAAACTGTGGGAGACCCTCCGAATTTATAGGCATATCTCTTGGGGCACCATCCACAAAACACATGGAACATAACCAATGCATTGAAACATGGACAAAATGAAAAACAAAGAATATAAATAATAAACACAAGTAATATTAATGTAAAGAGAAGAATCAAAAATGGACCAAAAGGACATCAAAATCTGTAATAGATTTACATGGTTGTCTTGATGAGACAGTAGGCAGATGTCATCATGTAAACTTGCTGTTCATTTTTATGAGTGCTAAATTGTCTAAATCATTCTGGGAAAACATTTACTTCATGCACTATGGTTTAAATTTGCCTTGTTTTTTTTGTCACATTCTACCTGTCCATCTACTGTATGACTTGCTACAAGAAAATAGCTAATCTGTATATAAACAATACTCTCATTCTCCAAAACAAAATGCAGATAATATTGTGGTGTCAATACCAATCTAGGTGATATATTTTCTGGAACCAAAATGATTTCAGCTACATACACCTCACTGATGGACAAAATACAACATTGTCCCAATTTCTGTTCCGATTTTCAAAAGCCATTTTGGCAATTGCTACAATGTCAGATTTTCAGGACCCTTTGTGTGAAGATGTGGTTTCTACTTACTATTCCGAATACAATTCATCTTAATTCCACCTATGCCTCCAAGTATATATGTCTTTCTGTTTATTAGAAAGAATTGTGCTTCATTTTCTTTATCAAAGTTTGTCCAGGTATGTGATAACCAAACGGGGCAAGAGGGGGCACTGTCATTAATATCCTCTTCTAACCCTTGTATAGTTAATAATATTATAATAAATGCTTTGATCGACTCAAGGGCAACTGGGAATTTTATTAGTTTCCTCCATTATTGAGCGTTTACACAATACCCCAGTACTCCTTCAGTATAAACCTTGTGTCCTGTCAATGAATGGTCAGCCCATTGGCTCTGAGTGTTTAGACTATTCTACATACCTGCTCTCAGTCAAAATTGGAATCTTTCACAAAGAAACGATGTTATCTTTTGTAATTCAGTCTACGTTGCCTCAAATAATCCTCAGATACCCCTGGTTATACAAGCACAATCCTGTTCGTAACTGGAAGACAAAAGTTATTGAAAAATGGAGCTCATACTATGTTCAGAATTGTTTAAGAACCGTATCAACACCAGTTATTTGTAATACAATATTAATCCTGCCTTCTGAATATTCTGAGTATGTTGATGTGTTTAATAAGCAACAAGCTCTAGTGTTATCACCACACTGAGACTTTGATTTTGCCATTGATTTAATGCCAGATGCTCCATTACTTGAATGGGAAGTTTATGACTTGTCACAGCCAGAACAGGAGGCTATGGAACTATGTGCTGGAGTCATCCTTGCAAATGGAAGAGTTTTGTGTGCTGAGGTGTGAAAGTTAATAAAAAAATACATGTTGCTCATAAAAACTTTGCGTGTTGGTTGCTTCCAAGGAGCTGTTTGGGAATTTTTAAAGCTTTTTGTCTTTTTTTTTTGCCTGTGCAGGAGCAATAGCAGCTGAGTGTTTAAGGAAGCAGTTGGAAAAGTTACTCATACTTGTACTTGTTCTTGTTATTTGAATTTAAACTAGCATCAGCGAGGCAGGGCAGTAAGCAGCAGTAGCTAACAATGGCATCTCTGTGAGTAAATAACCGGCATAGTAGGAAGGAATAGTTAAAAGTAACAGTAACAATGATTCCTTAGTGGGAAAAAAGGCAGTGGCTGACTTGAAAGCAGTAAAGAGAAGGGATCTGCAGAATGTAGGCAGACAACTGCCATTAAGGCACTGATCAGGCACAAACTGCTGTAGGAGCAAACAAGACCATAAGAAATTAACCAGTAGCGAATATTCAGTAAGTTCTGCTTAGAAAGAAGGAAAAACTGTAAAAGATTGAACAGGTCTTAGCTATCAGAAAAGTAGAGCAGTTAAGAGGATGACAGTGTAACAAATTAATTAATTAATACAAAGGGTTGCAAACAGTGTGAGCTGAGCTCTTTTAAGTAAGGAATAAGAAGGGCACACAGTTAGGAGAACAGAGAAAAGCAAAGTGAACCTCGTAGAAGGACAAACAGCAGGCAGTCGAGAGGGAGAATATTACAGGAGCTTAAGGTCCAGAAACATTAAAAATAACTGTAGCAGTTCTTTAATCTAATTTTTTGGCTTAATTTTTTTAGTTTTACCATTTAAGTTAAATCATTTAGTTTTAATACAGAAAAAAGTTGACTATTAAAAGTCAAATTTTAATAATGAGGCCAAGGCAATGTAAGTCCTGTTGGATGTTGGACTTTTTAGAGGATGGCTTGGAGGAGCCATCCTTCTATGAGGGCTACATCTGCAGGAGATGCCAGCTGATCCAACACCTCAACCTCAGTGTTGCTGATCTGGAGGAAGATGTGTCTGGCCTGTGTTGTATTAGAGAATTGGTGGACCTGGCCCAGGTGTCCTTCAAAGAGATGGTGTGCACCACTAAGGTGATGCAGGAGGAGACTCCTGACCAGGCAGGAAGAAAAAAGTTAGGTCATGGTCACAAGATGCGAGGTAAAGGGTTCACACTATCCGGGACATCAACCCCAGAACTGGAAGTGTCAAACTGTTTTTAGGTCCTGGCAGAGCTGGATGGTGTCTCTGAAGGTTTTGTGGTGGTAGGCAGGCATGAGGAGTCCCAATGGGCTATCTCAAAACCAGTTCCCAAAAAGAGAGAGGTACTAGTTATAGTTTGGTACTCAAACTTTTGTGGGATTGAAGCACAGGTTTGCCCAGAGACAGAGAGTCTTGCATAGTGTGTTGTATTCCAGGTGCACAGGTGGGAGCAAATTTTGAAGTGATGCAGCAAACTCTAACAAGGGATAATATTTTAAGTGTGGAGAAAGTCAAGGAGAAGTGGAACAAGTTTAAAAATGTTTTACATGTAATTCAGGACATGTACAGTTAGGTCCATAAATATTTGGACAGAGACAACTTTTTTCTAATTTAGGTTCTGTACATTAGATGCAATTGAAGTGCAGACTTTCAGCTTTAATTCAGGGGGGTGAACAAAACGATTGGATAAAAATATGAGGCAACTAAAGCATTTTTTTAACACAATCCCTTCATTTCAGGGGCTCAAAAGTAATTGGACAATTGACTCAAAGGTTATTTCATGGGCAGGTGTGGGCAAGTCCGTCATTATGTCATTATCAATTAAGCAGATAAAAGGCCTGGACTTGATTTGAGGTGTGGTGCTTGCATGTGGAAGATTTTGCTGTGAACAGGCAACATGCGGTCAAAGGAGCTCTCCATGCAGGTGAAAGAAGCCATCCTTAAGCTGCGAAAACAGAAAAATCCCATCCGAGAAATTGCTACAATATTACGAGTGGCAAAATCTACAGTTTGGTACATCCTGAGAAAGAAAGCAAGCACTGGTGAACTCAGCAACGCAAAAAGACCTGGACGTCCACGGAAGACAACAGTGGTGGATGATCGCAGAATCATTTCCATGGTGAAGAGAAACCCCTTCACAACAGCCAACCAAGTGAACAATACTTTCCAGGGGGTAGGCGTATCAATATCCAAGTCTACCATAAAGAGAAGACTGCATGAAAGTAAATACAGAGGGTGCACTGCAAGGTGCAAGCCACTCATAAGCCTCAAGATTAGAAAGGCTAGATTGGGCTTTGCTAAAGAACATCTAAAAAAGTCAGCACAGTTCTAGAAAAATATTCTTTGGACAGATGAAACCAAGATCAACCTCTACCAGAATGATGGCAAGAAAAAAGTATGGAGAAGGCATGGAACAGCTCATTATCCAAAGCATACCACATCATCTGTAAAACACGGTGGAGGCAGTGTGATGGCTTGGGCGTGCATGGCTGCCAGTAGCACTGGGACACTAGTGTTTATTGATGATGTGACACAGGGCAGAAGCAGCCGAATGAATTCTGAGGTGTTCAGAGACATACTGTCTGCTCAAATCCAGCTGAATGCAGTCAAATTGATTGGGCGGCGTTTCATGATACAGATGGACAATGACCCAAAACATACAGCCAAAGCAACCCAAGAGTTTATTAAAGCAAAGAAGTGGAAAATTCAGTCAGTCACCTGATCTTAACCCAATTGAGCATGAATTTCACTTGTTGAAGACTAAACTTCAGACAGAAAGGCCCACAAACAAACAGCAACTGAAAGCCACTGCAGTAAAGGCCTGGCAGAGCATTAAAAAGGAGGAAACCCAGCATCAGGTGATGTCCATGAGTTCAAGACTTCAGGCTGTCATTGACAGCAAAGGGTTTTCAACCAAGTATTAGAAATGAACATTTTATTTCCAGTTATTTAATTTGTGTCCAATTACTTTGGAGCCCCTGAAATGAAGGGCATTGTGATAAAAAATGCTTTAGTTGCCTCACATTTTTATGCAATCGTTTTGTTCACCCCACTGAATTAAAGCTGAAAGTCTGCACTTCAACTGCATCTGAGTTGTTTCATTTAAAATTCATTGTGGTAAATTAGAAAAAAGTTGTCTCTGTCCAAATATTTATGGACCTAACTGTACGTACCTAAATTTGGAATTAGTAGGACATTTTTAAAACTCTGCAGTGGGTTAATAAATAGTTGAAAAAGAAGTTGTAAAGGAAAAAACAGCTGCATAAGGTGTATAAGATTAATACCTCCAATGTGAATTGTAAGGCATGTGAGAACATGAGAGCAACCATTAAGTATGATAACAGGGAGGCTAAAGGGCAGTTAGAGAGGAATATAGCAGATAAGGCAAAAGATGACCCAAAAAGATTCTTTCAGTATTTTAGTAGTAAAAGAACAGTCAAGGAGGAGGTGAAGTGCACCAGGAATAGTAAAGAGGAATTAAAAAATACAGACAGTGAAATAACAGATTTTCTAAACTCACATTTTTCTGAGGTCTTCAAATGAGAGGAAACAGAAAATCTCTCTGCAGTAAAAGGGACTACTTAAGGAGGTATTGAGTGACTTAGAAATTGTATAGAGAGAAGTACTGCTTAGAATAAATAGGATGAAATCAAACAAATCACTAGGACCAGATAATATTTATCCTCAAGTTCTTAAGGAGGTTAGAGCATACATACACATTCAATCATATTTGTAGGAAGTCACTGTACAATGGGGAAATTACAAAGGGCTGTAAAATGGCAAATATCTCATTTTATAAGAAGGCTGACGGGCAGATCCAAGCAACTGTAGGCCAGAAAGCTTAACATACATCACAGGTAAATTAATGGAAGGAATTATTAAGGGAAAGATTGAGCAGCACATGGCAACAATAGAGATTTTGCTGAACAGTCAGCATGTGTTCAGAAGAGGGAGGTCATGTTTTACCAAAATGCTGGAATGATGAAGTGATGAAGCAATAAAAGGATATGATGAAAATTTTGCATATGATATTATTTATCTTAACTTTATATACAATATTTGATAATCTGCCTGATGAGAGTCTGGGCATCAAACTAAAAGAAATTGGAGTTCAGGTTGTAGTGTGTAGATGAGTGCTAAATTGGCTCAGACACAGGAAACGGGGATATGGTGTGTGGAACCATATCTGAATTGGCTGATGTTAATAGTGGTGTTCCATTGAGGTCAGGGCTAGGGCTGCTGCTATTTTTAAAACAGGTATATACAATAATACATTTAATGATTTGGACAGGAAAAAGCTGGTTAATTTTGTAGATGATACGAAGATAGATGGATTGACAGATAATCTACAATCTGTTGAATTATTATAGATGGACTGGCAGATTTTTGGCAGATGAAATTTAATGTAAGTAAATGTAAAGCATTACAAGTAGAAATGTTAGGTTTGAATACACAATGGGAAGTCTGAAAATCAAAAGTACACCTTATGGGAAGGATTTAGGAGTCGTAGCGGACTCAACCGTATTCCAGTATAAAGGCTAACAGAATGTTAGGTTTTATAGCACAATTTGTAGAGTACAAGCCCAAAGAAGTTATGGTGAAGGTTTATAATGTACTGGTGAGGCCTCATCTGGAGGACTGTGTACAGTTGTGGTCTTCAGGCTCCAAAAAGGACTTAGCAGTACTAAAAAAACTCCAGATTAGAGCAACTAGGCTGATTCTAGGGATACAGGGATGAATTATGAGGAAAGATTAATAGAGCTGACCCTTTTCAGTTTAAGCAAAATAATATTGGGAGACATGATTGAAGTGTTTAAAATTATGAAGGGAATTAGTACAGTGGATCAAGACTGTTATTTTAAAATAAGTTCATCAAGAACATGGGGACAAAGTTGGAAACGTGTTAAGGGTAAATTTCACACAAATATTAGTAAGTTTTTCTTTACAGAGAGAACCATAGATACATTTAATAAGCTACCAAATAATGTGGTGTACAGTAGGACTTTAGGGAGTTTCAAAACAGACTTGATGTAATTTTAGAAAAATTAAGTGGATAGGACTGGCCAGATTTGTTGGGTTGAATGACCTTTTCTCATCTAGATTGCTCTAGTGTTCTAATGAACAAAATATCACTGGAAATTTGCAGAATGGTTTTATAACCCTGTCCAATAGTCTGATGGGGGCTGCCTTCTTTTTTGTTGAGAAAAAAGATGGGGTTCTTCAACCCTGTATTGATTTCAAGGAACTAAATAGAATACCCTCAAAATAAATTACCCTATACCACTTATATCTTCTAATCAAGTTACTGGTTTTACAGTTTATATTTTAAATTAAATTTAAGAAGTGCATATAACCTTATTAGAATATGACAGAGGGATGAATGGAAAACTTCCTTTAATACTGTAACTAGACATTATGAGTACAGAGTAATACCATATGATTTAGCTAACTATCTGGTCATTTTTCAGTCCTTTGTTAATAACATTTTTAGGGATTTATTTAGAAAGTGTGTATTTTTGTACACAGATGATAATTTGATTTTTTTTTGGGCTTAACCACTCATGTGAAACATGTTAAAGAAATTCTTCGCTGTCTCCTCGAGAATCACCTATTTGTTAAATTAGAAAATATTTTGTTTTTGACATATACAATTTTAACGGACTGGTTTGGCTATGGGTAATACCAAGATCACTGCTGTCCTGGAATGGAAACCACATGAGAGTGTTAAACAAGTCCAGAGATTTGTCAGTTTTGCAAATTAGTATAGATGATTTATTAAAATCTTTAGTTCTGTTATAGCCCCTATAACCTCATTAACCTGGAAAACTCATAAAAAAAATGAATGGGAGAAGGCAGCTAATGAAGCCTTTGACCATATAAATCCTTTGTTTTTCACTGCCTCATCTTACGTCACCCAAATACTTAATTGTCACTTATCGTAAAAGAAGATGTGTCCAGTATCGGAAACTGCAGCAATACTGTCTCAAAGCTGTCCCAAAACAGGAGTTACTCATCCATGTGCATTTTATTCAAAGAAATTAACTCCTACTGAGAGGAACTATGACATAGGAAACCGTGAGCTGTTGGCAATTAAGTTGGCTTTGGAGGAGTAGCATCTTTGTTTAGAGAGAGACAAATTTCCTTTTGTTATCTATACCGATCATAAAATCTTAATGCATTTAAAATCTGCAAAGAGAATAAATGCTCACCAGACTTAATGCTTTAATTTTCAGCTGATTCCATTTCACTTTAACATATTGCCCCAGCAGGAAACACTGAAAGCCAGATGCCCTTTCCCATATACACAAGTCCACTGGTTTCTGTGAAGACCCCTCATCTATTATTGCTACAGAAAAAAATATTGGCATGCTTAATGTACCAGATGTGGAAAATATTTTGAATCAGGTTCGTAGTGTTCAAGGTCAGACAAATACTGCTGTATATATACCAACAGTGAAACTTTTTCTGCCCACTAATTTCAGAGATCGGGTACTAGATCTGTGCCATTAATCAACTATGTTCATACACCCAAGCGTGACTTAGGTGATGAACTTGTTAAGAAGAACATTTTGGTGGAGGAGCTGGATGACAGACGTCAAGAACTGTGTTGCTGCTTGCTAAACTTGTTGTCAATCAAATAAAACTACTAAACTCCCACTGGAATTGCTCCAGGTTTTTCTATTCCATCCTGTCCTTGTGAGCACAGTTCTATAAACTTCATCAGATCTACCTCCCTCCAAGGGCTATACCACTATTCTGGTTATAGTTGCTAGATTTTCCAAAAGCGCTTACTTTGTTTCTCTCAAAGGGTTACCATCAACCAAATTACTGGCAGATGTCATTTTACAAAGAGTAGTGTGCCTTCATGGCTTCCCATCTTTCATTGTGTCAGACAGGGGTCCAGAGTTTATATCCAGGTTGGCAAAGCATTTTGTGAGAGGTTTGGTTGCAAAGTACACTTGATATTTGGGTATCATCCAGAAGCCAATGGTCAAACTGAAAGTTAAACCAAGTCCTGGAGAAATATTTACAGTTTAATGTGAATTCTAAACAGGATAATTGGGCTGACATGTTGTCCATACCAGAATTTTCCAGAAATGTTTAGCTTCATTCTTCATTAAAGATGTTACCATGTGAAACTGCCATCTGGATCAGTTTCATAATCATTTCCCTTGGAAACTGGATGGAAGCGTCCAAAGGACATTTCTTTGATGGGGATTATATCATAATCAGGACTGAATTTTGGGGTCTTATACCCTTTTTCTATACTGGACAGCTTCAGCGACAGACTGCTGTCACTGTCCTGCTCCACTGACAGACTGAGGAGATCGTTCCTCCCCCACACTATGCGACTCCAATTCCACCCGGGGGGGTAAACGTTAACATTATACAAAGTTATTGTCTGTTATACCTGCATTTTTTTCACTCTTTAATTTAATATTGTTTTTTATCAGAATGCTGCTGCTGGAGTATGTGAATTTCCCCTTGGGATTAATAAAGTATCTATCTATCTATCTATCTATCTATCTATCTATCTATCTATCTATCTATCTATCTATCTATCTATCTATCTATCTATCTATCTATCTATCTATCTATCTATCTATCTATCTATCTATCTATCTATCACTATTTTCTCAGATAATGATGATGTCAGAGGGTATCTGAGACAGAGAGAGTCAATGCTGGGGAGCTGTCAATTAAATGGGGCAATTAAAGCCTATTGAGGCATTCTTTGTATGATTTTGGGCTGGACAAAAATTTTTTTTTTGTTGTTGTATCACAATTGCCTGGTACCAATCAAGACAGACCAGGCACCAGCATCCATTTATTTGATTTTTTTTTTAACCAAGGAGCAGAACATGTAAATGTCACACTTTCAGTTTTAAGTGGAGCAAGATGATCCATGCTAGTTGAAAGTATATTATAATGATGTACTGTACTAAGGTAGCAGATGAGAAAGAACCACCAACTGGAGGAGGACACTGCTTCAATATACTTATAAGAGTAGTGCCACTAATATTTTTCGTATTCCTAAGGGCAATTACCCATGCAACTGACCAGAGATAAGCATATCAAACAAAATAGCCTTATGGTCTGAAAATCAATACTATTTACAGTATATTAGCAAGAGTAATACCAAAACATCTATTATACCAGATGTGTCACAATGATGCATACCAAATGTCGGAAAAGTATGCTTCTGCATACTAACTATAGTTAGTTATTATGTTAATGGCATTAATGAGTGCCAATTTGCCAGTCTTTTGAAAAGCACCACATGTAAAGCATAAAAAATCTGGATTGTTCTCCACTCAACTTTCCTTAAACCTGTTCAGGTAATGTAGATACCACTTCTGGTTGTCTGATTATAGTGAAACTTCATATCTGCATGTTCCTTACAAAATTTCAATCACTTATCTTTGTTTATAATACAAGTTTATATGGCAAAGAACTACTTCTGGCAATCCGATCAGGGAAAGTACCACTTCCAGGTGAAATATGTTGCCCAAAAGTTAATAGAAAACTAACATTTTGATATAACACCCATATGCCAAATTTCATTTATCTAGCTCAAAGCATTCTCAAGTTATCGTGTTTGTGTACATACTGTCACACACGTGCGACTAGGAGCGAGCTGAGTGGACCAAGTGGAGGTAATTACCTGCCAGGCCAGGGAGTGGCAGGGTGCACTAAACCTACCTCTGTTATTTCTACAGGCCAAATATGGGAAACCTGCCTGACTCAACGACACTTCTGGTTCCGGGCCCCAGACTGACGTCACTTCCGGTTCCGGCCAGATGACATCTCTTCCAACTTTCGGCTTATAAAGCCGCCATCTTTCCTCCACCAGTCAGTTCAGTGGAGCAGTCAAAACAGTGCACATGAGTGCTGTTCAAAAACCCTTTTGCAGCCAGGGACAATATATGGGTGTCTGCCCCAAACCTTTTTGCGTTTGTCAAGGCTATTCATTTCACAATACACACAGACACACACACAGACATAATTGTAAAAATGGTCAAAACGTGTTCAGGAGGTCTTGAGACATGGAGATTCATCAAAATCTTAAGGTTGAATTTTTTCATGATTACTGAACTTTCTCTTTGCTATGTATACGAGAAAGTAAAAATAAAAGTACATTCCGGCCACCCTACATCTGTATCTATAGTTTGAAAAACCATTACATAATCACTAATATTAATGTTTTCTTTTTTTAAATACAATAACCTATTTATACTGTGACCAGTAGGAATTGGCAGTGAGTCCTTCAAACCCTTCAACACGCCAACACCACTATAAGTGCAAGTTCAAGAAATGATTTATTTTAACAAATATCTTATACAGATGATGTACAAAGATTGCCCAAACACCATTCCTCTTTTTATCTACCTTTCTTTCATTCCTTCTCTCTCTCTTTCTCTCTTTTCCAGACAAGTGTTGTACACTGCCTTCCGATTTTGACTCACTGTACAGGAAACTTTGCCTCTTTTGTTGCAGACCAGGGAGTACTTCTAGTGTTGCAACACTACCAGCTGGACACACTTATTGGTCAGGTGGAAGTCCTCTGAAGCTAGGACGATATGTCCTTGCAGTTCTCCCTGTTGGCAAGGATGTAATTCCACCAGGCTGTGCTACTGGACTACAAATTCCAGCCTGCCTTGTGGGCATCCACATAGCACCATTGTTCAACAGGACTGCCACCTATTTTGACAGGAAGGAAAATAGCCTGCATAATTCTTCCTCTGTCCCTCCAAAAAACTTTCCTCCTGGCTGGAACACCAGCCAATGCCTGATGTCTGTTACAACAGCTACTTCAGGTAGATCAAAAATTCTTTTGAAATCCTTTAGAAAAACCTCTAAAGAATAAATACTGAGTTGCTTTGCATCATAGCGAGATAATGCTCACTCTAGAGGCTTGCTGTCAGGTAAGGTAATAGTGTATGTAACCTTTAGCTTATGTGTGGCATACATTTGAGGCTGTAAGTCAAATACTAAGATATTGATTAAAAAATCCTCTGCAACTCAAACAGTTCCCTGCAAAACATGAGATATGTGAGATTTGGGGTTCTCTAGCTGTGCAAGCTCCCTGAGCCACCAACTGTGATCCTAGAACTTCCCATTGTGATTTATTCAATTCTGTTACTAAATGTTGAAAAAAGGTGGTTAAATCTTGCATTAGTTTAATCACTTTGACTATCTGATACTATCTGATTTTTCATTTTTCCCTCTTCCTCTTGTGCATGTCTTAATTCACTAAACATCTTTTTCATCTTGGCATCATTCATGATACAATTTATGATTCTATTCTGCTCAAAGGCTTATTTATAAAACTTTGCATGGATTTGAGAAAAAAGGAAAATGCGTTAAGCCAGGAAATAAAATTAGATTTAAAAAACATGGATTATGCACATTTCTATGCAATTTACCCTTTATAAATCACAACCACTTTGTAAATATGTGTATGTATATGTATAACACACTGTCAGAATAATGACCAAAAGACATCATGAAGGTTTGGGGCAGCCACCCGTATAATATTAAGTTAAGAAGGTGGCTTTACAGGCTGGTTAAGGAAGTGATGTCATCTCTAGGGCCAGAACTGGAAGTGATGTCAACTCTGGGGTCGGAACCGGAACTGATGTCATCTTTAGGCCCTGAAACTGGAAGTGACATCATCTCTGGGGCCGGAACCTAGTGGGATTTCCCGAGGGTGGTCTGCAAAGAATCGAGTGAGACAGTCCATGCACCCCGCCTCCACCTGGTCTGTCATGGAATTACTATTACATAGGTCCTTAAGCTGCCTCCTACTCGCAAATGTGTGACAGCACCTTGAACGCCACAGTAAAATATCCATATAGAATATCATGCTAATCAGTCTGATGCATGTGTAATCACAATGCTTTAGAACTTAATTGGCTAGTAGAGCAGCCTCCCACCCGATGCATCAAGACCTCATTAGCTGCATTCAAGAGTATCTGGATGTGCTCAGCAACTGGGAGCACAAGATCATGTGCAGCATTATAGCACCTCTCCTCTGTGTTCTTGGGTCAGGGAAAGACACAAGGTGCCGGTCTCTGAGCAGGTATCCACTACTGCCTGGTACAGTATGTGTAATAACATGATTGCTGTTACAATGAATCATACAGGCCATATGAAAAGCTGAGGGTTCAGCCAGTTACTTTGCCAATAAGCCAGCTACCATGTACAATACAAGCACGTTCAGAAGGAACACCGAATCCAGTTCGTAGTGGCGAAGGAGCAGTACAGGAGAAAGCTGGAGCAGAAGTTGCAGAATAACAGCATGAAGGAAGTGTGGGATGGGATGAAGATCATCACTGGCTGCAGCTCGAAGCGGGGTACCACCACCGAGAGAGACGTGAAGAGAGCAAACCAAATGAACAACTTCTTTAACAGGTTTGACCACCCTAAGTCACTCTCACTCTCACCTCGGAGTACTGCACCCTCCACACATTCTTCTGCTGATACCAGCATAGGAGAGACATCCCCACCCACAATTACAACAGCGCAGAACTGAGGAGACTTCGTGCCAGCAAAGCAGCGGGTCCAGATGGAGTATCGCCACGACTGCTGAAGGTCTGTGCATCGGAGCTGGGGGGTCCTCTACAGCGCATCTTCAACCTAAGCCTGGAACAGGGGAGAGTCCCGAGGCTTTGGAAAACATCCTGCATCACCCCAGTCCCAAAGGTATCACGTCCTAGTGAGCTGAATGACTTCCGGCCTGTTGCTCTGACATCACATGTGATGAAGACCATGGAGAGGCTGCTGCTTCACCACCTGAGGCCACAGGTTCAACACGCCCTCGACCCTCTGCAGTTTGCATATCAGGAGCAGGTGGGAGCGGAGGATGCCATCATCTATATGCTACACCAATCCCTCTCCCACTTGGACAGAGGCAGTGGTGCTGTAAGAATTATGTTTCTAGACTTCTCTAGCGCCTTCAACACAATCCAACCTCTGCTCCTTAGGGACAAGCTGACAGAGATGGGAGTAGCTTCATACCTGGTGGCATGGATCGTGGACTATCTTAAAGACAGACCTCAGTATGTGCGTCTTGGGAACTACATGTCTGACATTGTGGTCAGCAACACAGGAGCGCCACAGGGGACTGTACTTTCTCCGGTCCTGTTCAACCTATATACATCGGACTTCCAATACAACTCGGAGTCCTGCCACGTGCAAAAGTTCACTGACGACACTGCTATCGTGGGCTGCATCAGGAGTGGGCAGGAGGAGGAGTATAGGGACCTAATCAATGACTTTGTTAAATGGTGCGACTCAAACCACCTACACCTGAACACCAGCAAAACCAAGGAGCTGGTGGTGGATTTTATAGGAGGCTCAGACCCCTCATGGACCCCGTGATCATTAGAGGTGACTGTGTGCAGATGGTGCAGACCTATAAATACCTGGGAGTGCAGCTGGATGATAAATTAGACTGGACTGCCAATACTGATGCTCTGTGTAAGAAAGGACAGAGCCGGTTATACTTCCTTAGAAGGCTGGCGTCCTTCAACATCTGCAATAAGATGCTGCAGATGTTCTATTAGACGGTTGTGGTGAGGCCCTCTTCTACGCGGTGGTGTGCTGGGGAGGCAGCATTAAGAAGAAAGATGCCTCACGCCTGGACAAACTGGTGAGGAAGGCAGGCTCTATTGTTGGCATGGAGCTGGACAGCTTGACATCTGTGGCAGAGCGACAGGCGCTCAGCAGGCTCCTATCAATTATGGAGAATCCACTGCATCCACTAAACAGTGTCATCTCCAGACAGAAGAGTAGCT
The DNA here is from genome assembly GCF_900747795.2 of Erpetoichthys calabaricus. Taxonomy (NCBI): domain Eukaryota; kingdom Metazoa; phylum Chordata; class Cladistia; order Polypteriformes; family Polypteridae; genus Erpetoichthys; species Erpetoichthys calabaricus. Next base: position 107,764,789 of record NC_041404.2, read on the forward strand.
TCAGCGACAGACTGCTGTCACTGTCCTGCTCCACTGACAGACTGAGGAGATCGTTCCTCCCCCAAACTATGCGACTCTTCAATTCCACCCGGGGGGTAAACGTTAACATTATACAAAGTTATTGTCTGTTTTTACCTGCATTGCTATCAATCTTTAATTTAATATTGTTTTTTGTATCAGTATGCTGCTGCTGGAGTATGTGAATTTCCCTTTGGGATTAATAAAGTATCTATCTATCTATCTATCTATCTATCTATCTATCTATCTATCTATCTATCTATCTATCTATCTATCTATCTATCTATCTATCTATCTATCTATCTATCTATCTATCTATCTATCTATCTATCTATCTATCTATCTATCTATCTATCCAATACCATCATGTCTGCCAAAGCTAATTTACCTCAAAATAAATGAATCATGGGTTGACCCAGTCACATCTTGGCATTAGAAATGACTTGTGTGTTAATGGAATGTCACTGCTCATGGTTAACAAAAGCATCTTCATTGTCACTAGGAGCCCTATTTGGCACATGAGAGCAGTAAACGGCTCTGCTTACATTATTAGAATTGGACACTGTTGCAATTACCTTTTACATTGGCAAAAGCATGTTATGTTTCAAGTATGTGCACCCACAACACATGAAAAGGTGTTGTAGTTCCTCACTGATTAGTTAATGGCTTCCAGCACAGCAGGCATGGTAGAGTGAAGCTTGTGTGAGATATTCCTGACCTGTCGGCCAATTCCCTGACAACTGAAAACAGGTAGCATATAAAAACTTCCAAAATCCCAAAAAGGTTCTTCAGTGGAAATATCCCTCTTAAAAGGGAACTTAAACACAGTCTGTACATCATATTACTCAGCTATATATATATTGATATCTGTCGTTTTTTACATAGCTGGTTTTCTTGCATTTCACTACTTGATCAAAAATGTCGTCATTTTTCAGTTTCTCTGAAATGTTGTATATGCATGGGTCAGAGTTGCCATAAATACACACATGTTCCCCTGTCAATTTCTCTTTTATAAATCCAAATGTTTGTGTGCGAACTAACATATGCACATTTTGAGTCTCAGGCTTTATAAATGAGGTCCCAGGAGATGAATCATAGTCAAAACCATAGTCGAAACTAAGAAGATGAAATCTACAGTATTGCACCAAAGCCTAATCGCTAATTAGAAAACACATTCAGATGGAAATTCATAAGTTAGACATTTGAGAGAGAAATTAGCAATATGTTGGGTTGAGTGTTTTAATCCAAATAATGAATACAAACGAATTGCCATGCAGTTATTTAAAGAGTTGCGCTGATGACTTAATTTGCAGTGCAGTATGCTGAGAATGACAAGATTGTGGCACCCATATGCGAAACACAATAACGTTGCTGCACTGTGAAATAAACAATCAATATGATGAGGAATATTATACTGTAAAGGAAACTTGCACAGAAATATTTTCAATATAAAGAAAACTATATTCCCAAGCATACCTTTGCTTAGAAAATCTATTTCTATAAATTGTCAAAATGAGCAAATCATAACACCTGGATTCAGATTTATAAATCTTGCATATGTACAAAAAGAGGCTTGAAATGTGATCATGCAGCTCTCCACACAAATATCCATCCATCCATTGTCCAACCTGCTGAATCTGAACACAGGGTCACGGGGGTCCGCTGGAGCCAATCCCAGCCAACACAGGGCACAAGGCAGGAACCAATCCCGGGCAGGGTGCCAGCCCACCGCAGGACACACACAAACACACCCACACACACTAGGACCAATTTAGAATTGCCAATCCACCTAACCTGCATGTCTTTGGACTGTGGGAGGAAACCGGAGCGCCCGGAGGAAACCCACGCAGACACGGGGAGAACATGCAAACTCCACGCAAAGGAGGACCCGGGAAGCGAACCTGAGTCTCCTAACTACGAGGCAGCAGCGATACCACTGCGCCACCGTGCCGCCCTCCACCCAAATATACAGAATTTTAAAAGAAAATTTGGTTGAAGAATGAAAGAGAAAATTTGCAGCAGTGTCTCCTTCTCTTCATGTAATTGTAATACTTTACTGCACTGATTTTGCAATAAAGGTGTCAAGCAAGAATGAAGTTGCATTTGTTAACCTTAAGAAGTGACATTTCATTAATACAGAAGCCATCTGTGATGCTAAGATGATACTGACAAACATCTCTCTTAGTGGCCTGGGTCAACCTGTGATTCATTTATTTTGTGTCAAAATACTGTAAGTTTGGCAGATGTGATGGTACTGTACATGGTGGCTGACTTGTTGGTAAAGTAACGGGACGAAACCTCAGTTTTTCATATGGCCTTTACTATTCATTTTAACAGTAATCATGTCACTTCATGTGCCAGGACATGGCAGCTACATGCTCAGACACTGGGAACTTACTGTAAGTCTTTCCTCAATCCCCAGAATGGAGAGGAGAGGTGCTATAATACCACACATGATCTTGCATGCTCAGTTGCAACTCAGTTGGGCAACAAGCTAAACTGGCCATTCTAAAGCAGACTCAGTGCTGGGCCAGCCAATCTAATGTGAAGACCCTGGTACCCCATGATTCCAGTGCTCTTTTTCCTGAGATGAATTTTCCATAGGCAGGTAACCAACTTGGCAGTAGAGCAGTGGCTCATGAGGATACCAAGAAAAGAAACAGAGTAGGCAAGGATTAGTAACAGTTTATAAATATCATATTACTAGTTTAGTATTAATGACTAACAATTGAAATGAATGCAGCTTCAATTTGGTTTGTCTACCGCTTTAACTGTTGTGCTTATTTGTTAATAATGTTTATTTTGGAATGCTTATTTAACATTGGGGAACAGGTCTATGCACACATGGTTTATTAAAGATTAAAATATAAGATTAAGATTGTAAAATGTAAGAGTAAGACGTAAGATTAAAATGTTTGATCAGTGCACTCACAGGGAACTGCTGTTGGTTTCTTGCCACCTGATTGACCCAATCACAAGTAAATTTACACAAATCTTTTTTTTTTTTAAAACCATGGTGAGCTGCTGTCCGATCTTGTGTATGAGAGGCTCGGAGACTGAATCAGGTTCTGCTGTAAATGTGCAAATCATTTTACACGAACTGTGTTATATTTGAATCTGTGTGCTTATTTGTTTATTTATTTGTCTGATTATATTACCTTTTTATTGTTTGTAATACTGCATGAAAATCTATCTATCTATCTATCTATCTATCTATCTATCTATCTATCTATCTATCTATCTATCTATCTATCTATCTATCTATCTATCTATCTATCAAAACACTAAAGTCTGTGTGTCCCATCCCTTTGAGAAATCTGATTGGTCACTTTGGCTTTGATGTGATTGGCCAGTTTGGCTTTGGTGGGGCAATGAAAAAAAAGTGTGAGTATGAGGCACACAAAGAGGAGAAATGGCATGGGAGGGGATTATAAAAGCAGAGAGGATGTGAGAAAGCCACCCAAAAATAATGACAGAGTCTGAGAAGCAGTCTTTGCAGGAATGAGCTGGAGAGATGGAGTGCTGGTGAAGAAATGTGCACACACACGTGAATACCAAACAAAGCAGCTGAAAGTTGGACAAGAGATAGCACATATTTTTAAATTATTCTATTACCTGTCATGGCTATAGGATGCTATAAATGAGATTCCACAATTACCTCACCCAACACATGACAGCAGAAACTCAGCGTGACCACCACAGCACGTACAATTTCATGCATAATGCACAGTATTTCCTGTAGTTAAATCGACCCTGAGGTGGATCACATTCTGACCTTCCAGGGTTCAGTTGGTACCACAATGAGACCACTCTTTCTAAAGGGTCACATTATTGTTGTTTTGATCTACACCAGAGTGAAAGTGACATGTTAACATCTATTTAAATGAATTGGACTTTCAGGGTATCCGCACCAGAGTTAAAAAAAAAACAAACAAAGCAGTAGTAGCACCTTTATATAAAATAAACATTTAATACAGGAATGAACTCAAAAGCAAAAAGACTTGTCTGGGCCTATTTGGGACTTGTTAAACAAAACTTGCTTTGGGTCATGTGAAGACAACTACTTGTACCTCCATTCAATGCACTCTCCCTCTTCCCTTCCATTTCTTCTCAGTAGTTGTTTTCTCTAATGCTCTTAGTTTGTCTTCTTCAGAACGTAATCATATTTATTAAACAATGGAGACACTTTTTTGATTGATGCAAAACAATCCATCTGTAGCAGAGTTGATTCAAAAACATTTGTAGATGTCAGAAGCCACAATATCTCCCAGTGACCTTTAGGGGCCATAAACCACTAAGTAGGACAGGGGCCCACCATGACCTCATAATTTAGATCACAAGTACTGTACATACAATTGGGCTCTTGTTCCATGTGCTCCTTACTCAGGCCAGACACTAAGAGACTACAGATTTACTCTCTGCATGTCATAAGACCAGAAAATGCACTCTCTAGTGGCAGTTACCTTTACAACACAAGAAATCTAAGGGTTGAACTAAGGTTTAACGTTTAAGGTTTCTTTATTTAGTCATGTTTACACAAGAAAACATGAAATTTGCCTTCTCAGTTGCATCTAATAACAGACAGAATGAAATAAAACAGACAAATAGAAACAAGAAAGGTTAAGGTAAGGCAGTTAGATAATACATATTTACACCAAAAAAAAAAGGTTACAGGATATATATCAACAACCTTAATCATTATCTCCGATATTTCTTATTGCAGAGTCGTATGGCACTAGGAAGAAAGGAGTTTCTGGAGCGATTTGTGTGGGTTTTCAAAGCGACCATCCTTCCTGATTTACTACACTTCAGTTCTACATGTAATAGATGTCTGTCATCAGTTGAGGTGATTTCCAGTTTCTTTAACATTGCCCTCTGACGCACACTAGTCAAATCATCTACATCAGCCCCAATAACTTTAGCTGCATACTTCGTAATATGCTGGAGCTTTTTTGAGTTTTGGTTTGTGTCAGTCTGTTTTGATGTTTCTGAGTCAGCAGGTGTCACTGGTGGGCAAACTGTAACACACATGGGGGATGTTTAAAATGCAAGGTGGATGATTTGGGGGCCTTAAAGACTCAGCCTCTGTAATCAGGTGCAGCAAGGCTGTAAAGAGAGCCCATCCACTTTATAACATGATACCTTCACAGTAGAAGTCAGTTGGGCAAAGTGAGTTTGCTTATCTTAGCAGCTGATGACAGTTTATTGTAAGACATGATCTTGAAAAGTAAAGCTAAGTTTATTCTTTGCATGAAGCAGAACTGAGTATTGTAATTAACGTATTGTCAGGGTGTTTATGTTATCTGCTTATCACACTATGGTCAGTTCAGAACACAGCAGAAAGTAACATAACTAAAACTAAGAGGTACAATCATACAGCTTCAGGTCCTAAACCATTTCACCAACTAACAGTTAAATTTAAAACTGTTTTTAAAAATTCTTCTTTTGGTATATAAAGCCAAAATGGCTTGGTCACACTTCACGTTAAGCCAGAGTCACACTACACAATGTTTCTAGTGTTTATGCAGTCACAGCCTTCATTTGTATCATCTTAGAGAGGCATGGTGAGTTGCAGTGTTGTCTGTGGCCTCTAGTCATGTAGTGTTACATTTCCAGTGATTCAGTTGTAGTGGTTTGCAACTCTTCCCAACAAAATCACCTTAAGTCACAAGGCAGGCTTGTTTGTTTGTGAGTGCTAACAATCAATGAGCACTCAGCCAGAAATACAATGCTTACAACATGGCTGCAAGCCAAGAACAAATACTGGTATTTTGGACTTTGCAAACAGAAGATAAGCTGGTCTGTCCAAAGTGTCATGTTTGTCATACCACGAACAGAATCGAAAAAGGAAAAAGATGGACTGAGACTGCGGCTGAACAAACCAAACTGGGAAAGCATTTGAAAAGCCACCAGAGCTGTTAAGCAGCACATTAACTGCCTATCAAAATGTGACAGACTCAGTATACATTTGAAAATGTGCTGAGAAATTGTAAACAAGTAATTTCATTCATTTTCCCTTGTGAGACCTAGTCTTGGAATTGGCCTCCTCAATTCGTCAAAATCCAGCAGTTCCAGTTGTTAAGTATGACTTGTTCACTGGCTAAAGGTTGTGTTGTGTGTTGTCTGCCTTACAGAGATTATTAATGGACAGAGTATACACAGTGATCATCAGATGGAGAATTCACTGAATACATAAAATTAGTGTAGAAGGCTGCCACAGGCGATAAATCATTTAGAGCCGACTCCTCTCTCTTTCACACTCTTGTATAGAGAGGCTGGCCATGATACCAGAGCCTCAGAGTCAGTTAGCTTATTTAATTACAGTAAGCTAAGCAAACTCACTTTGCCCAACTGAGTTCTACTGCGAGGGTATCATGTTATAAAGTGGATGGGCTCTCTTTCCCTCTTTACAGCCTTGCTGCACCTGACAACAGAGGCTGAGACTTTAAGGCCCCCAAATCATCTGCCTTGCATTTTAAACATCCCCCATGTGTATTACAGTTTGCCCACCAGTGACACCTGCTGGCTCAGAAACATCAAAACAGACTGACACCAGACTAGAAGACAAAATAATCAAGAGTTTAACATTACTTACTCAGGCAATGCAGTGTTTGTCTTCTATCTGCTGTAATATAAAAAAAAAGTATTGTATGTTTTTGAAGAGGGTTATTGGGTGAGGTTTGACTGGGAGTGGAAGTGCAGCTCAACACAAATGAGAATCAAAGGGTTGGTGTTTAACTACTGCTTTGCCAGCTTTTCTTTATAATGTAAGCACTACAAACTGTAAACCTTGAACTAAGAGGACGAGTCAGACATGGCAGCATTCATGGTAACAATCCAGCAAGGAGTTACCGCAATTATAGAATCCAATCAGACCCATAAAAAACAAATTCCTGACTCATGAGAGCAGAGACATTGATAGAGAGGTAGTATGGATGATGGATGGGACAGCTAGCAATAACATGTTCACTGTATAAAAAAACACATCAACCATTGCTTTTTTTCCCTAACTCAGTCTACAAATGCAATGTCAGGTACTTCCGCTAATATATATGTATAAAACAGTAAGAAGAATGAGATATTAGATAAGGTAGACTGATTCTAAATAAACCAAATTCCATTCCGCCCCAACAATTTCAAATGCAAAGAATTATTATTAACTAGACTTTAAGCCCGTTACAATAACGGGCGCTAGAATAGTAGTGCATAAACATTAGTAGGAACAGTCTATATTAAATGGCAAAGTCGACCGTCTATTTTCTGTTACAGTAATACTGGCTTGTATGTGGCTGTAATATGCGTCACTGTATTGTGTGCCTTTAATTTTCTCTCACAGTAATACGTCTCTCCAGGAAGTATTTTAATCTGTGCTGGCGTGTAGCTGATTATTGTATGTATGGCGTCTCCCCAGCAACGGATTTTATGTGCGCGAAAATAAATCTACTTTTAAAAGTCATCCTATTGTAATATCATGAAAATTCCTATATTTAGGAAAACACTTTACACTTTACCGGGCCAAGTTTGTTAATCGCAAATCTGACATCCTCAGAGTGAACACTTGCACAACAACAAACACTAATCCCACCTCTTTGGGGAAGCTGGTCTCCGCGTCTCAGTACCCGATTGGATTTTTCGTGCGTTATGTTTTAGGTCTTACCTCATTTACCGAAATCCGATTGGATCGGCCACGCGATATTTTATAGGTCCCGCACTCTCTGTCTTGTGTAACGCGTCAGACAGCCTTTGAAGCGTCGCACCGTGCCACGCGCATGCGCACTTCACCAGAAGACACAAATACACGGACACATGGATACACGCAAGGATTTTATTAAAGAGGAAGGCACTCTTTTGACACATTGATGCCATCTAGTGGCAACTTTAATAGAGGATGTCTTCATTTTTATTTATTTCTAGATACTGTATTTATTTGAGGAAAAATCTAAAATTTTATTAGCTTGTATTTTAAGTTAGACTATACCAGAAATAACTACAAAATGTTTTACAAATATGTGCACTTGTTTTTGGAAGATGCTGCAAGAGAAAGAGAGAAATACAATTTTATAGTTTTTATATACAGTGCATCCCAGGGGTGTCAAACTCATTTTGGTTCAGGGGCCACATACAGCCTAATTAGATGTCAAGTGGGCCGGAGCAGTATTCATAACATAATTACCTATAAATAATAGTAAGTCCATGTTTTTTCCCTTTGTTTTCGTGCAAAGAAGTACAAGTACATTAGAAAATCTTCATATTTAATTAAATGTTTTACAAAACATATCAACATATCAAAACATATAAACAACCTCAGATTTCTTAAAACAAGTGTTTGCACAAATACAAACAAAACTTTAAGTCAGAGGTATTTGGAACTGAAAAATATAGTACTGCACCTTAAAATTTATGGCATTACATGAACAATAGGATTCCACCAAACCAAACTCTTTTGTAGTGAAGCTGTTAACTTACATTAAATGTAACATTTTTTAACTATTTCTACAGCAAGAATTCATTTTCACAGAACTGAATTCTTTAAGTGCAATCGGTGTCTGAAGCAATATTGTAAAGGAGTTAGTCACATCTAGACTACTTTGTTTTTGCTCCTGAAACTTGGCATCTTTTGGTCTGCACAAGTGCATCAATATCAGGTGTCATGTCCTGACTAGTAGCCAATCTCAGAACGTCATCTAAGTGCTTGTTTGTGAGCCTTGAGCGCAATTTTGTTTTATTGATGTTCATTACTGAGAAAACTTGTTCACAAAGGTAGGTTGTCCCAAAAATGCACAAAATTTTTGCAGCCAGGGCTGTTAATTTGGGGTACCCTGGCAAGAGATATTGATAAAATGTGTCCAAGCCCACTGAGGCAAACTTGCCCTTCAAATCTGCATCACATTGCAAATCAATTATCTCTAGTTGGATGTCGACAGGGACATCAGAAGCTTTGACTGTGAAGGGTGAGCGAAAAACTGCAAATTCTTTCTCGAGTTCACCAAAGATCTGAAACCGTTTCTCAAACTCACACAGCAATCCTGCAATCTTGTTTTTATACCGTTTCATGTCAGCATTAATGCCTGCTGCACATACCTCTCTTAGGCAAGGGAAATGTGCAGGGTCACCACTTGACAGCTGTGTCTCCCACAAAGTCAGCTTCAACTTGAATGCACATATGCTGTCATAAAACTGTGTGACAACTTTTTTGCGGCCTTGCAACATTTTGTTCAGAATATTCAAGTGCTCTGTAATATCCACCAGAAATGCAAGGTCCTGCAGCCATTCCTGACATTGTAATTCCATCACTGGATTTCCTTTTTTCTCCATGAACTGTCCGATTTCCTCGCGTAAATCAAAGAAACGCCTCAGCACAGCACCTCTGCTTAACCACCTTACTTCAGTGTAGTATGGCAGGGTATTAGTAACGTGATTGTCACTGAGAAGGCAGTCAAACTGACGATGATTCAGGCCTCTGGCTCGGATGAAATTAACAGTTCGGACAACCACCTCCATGACGTGATCCATTTTTAACGACTTGCAACACAATGCCTCCTGGTGCAAAATACAGTGAAATGTCCAGAAACCATCTCCTCCATTAGCGGCTTGTACTTTCTCTCTGAATTTTGTCACAACACCTGCTTTTCTTCCGATCATTGATGGCGCGCCATCTGTAGCCAGGCTGACGGCGCGGGACCAGTCCACCCCGACTCTGTCCAGCGCGCCAACCACAGAGCCGAAAATGTCCTCAGCTGTTGTGGTGTCACTCATAGGCACCAACTCAAGGAACTCCTCAGTGACGGTCAATGTGTCATCAACTCCACGAATAAATATGGCCAGTTGAGCAACGTCTGTAATGTCAGTGCTCTCATCAATTGCAACAGAAAATGCAAGAAATGACTTGACCTTGTGTTTCAACTGCCTGTCTAAATCAGCCGATAGTTCCGATATCCTCTCTGCCATAGTGTTTCTCGTCAGACTAATGTTGGCAAATGCTTGTCGCTTCTCAGGACACACGAGTTCTGCAGCCTTCATCATGCATCTTTTAACGAACTCACCGTCGGAATACGGCTTTGATGCTAATGCTATTTCGTTAGCAATTACGTAGGTGGCTTTTACTGCTGCTTCACTGACCTCTCGGCTCCGAGTGAAAATTGACTGCTGTTTTCTCAGACCCACCAGCAATTCATTTATCTTCTCTCTCCTCAGTCGTCCTTGCAAGATGTCGTATTTTCCACCATGATGAGTCTCATAGTGGCGCCGAATATTATATTCCTTGAGCACCGACACTTGTTGATTACACACCAAGCACACAGGTTTCCCATTTATCTCTGTGAATAAATAGGAAGTGGTCCATTTCTCTTGGAAAACCCTACACTCGGTATCCACTTTTCTTCTTTTTGACAAAGACATTTTGGCTAATGAGGGTGTCAAGGTGAGTAGAAAATAATGTAGCCTACAGAGTGACAGAGTTGTTGCTTCTTTTACTCTAATTAAAACAGTGCACCCCTCCCCTTTGACTAACACAGTGCGCCCCTCTCATCTGACTAACACCCTAGCGGATGATTTAGGAATTGCATTTTATTACGAATTTCGAGTTCGTGTCTTTTATTAATTTTTTTACTTTCAAAATTCATCCAGTGGGCCGGATTGAACCCCCTAGTGGGCCGGTTTTGGCCCGCGGGCCGTACGTTTGACACCCCTGGTGCATCCGGAAAGTATTCACAGCGCATCACTTTTTCCACATTTTGTTATGTTACAGCCTTATTCCAAAATGGATTAAATTCATTTTTTTCCTCAGAATTCTACACACAACACCCCATAATGACAACGTGAAAAAAGTTTACTTGAGGTTTTTGCAAATTTATTAAAAATAAAAAAACTGAGAAATCACATGTGCATAAGTATTCACAGCCTTTGCTCAATACTTTGTCGATGCACCTTTGGCAGCAATTACAGCGTCAAGTCTTGTTGAATATGATGCCACAAGCTTGGCACACCTATCCTTGGCCAGTTTTGCCCATTCCTCTTTGCAGCACCTCTCAAACTCCATCAGGTTGGATAGGAAGTGTCGCTGCACAGGCATTTTAAAATCTCTCCAGAGATGTTCAATCAGATTCAAGTCTGGGCTCTGGCTGGGCCACTCAAGGACATTCACAGAGTTGTCCTGAAGCCACCCCTTTGATATCTTGGCTGTGTCCTTAGGGTCGTTGTCCTGCTGAAAGATGAACTGTCGCCCCAGTCTGAGGTCAAGAGCGCTCTGGAGCAGGTTTTCATCCAGGATGTCTCTGTACATTGCTGCAGTCATCTTTCCCTTTATGCTGACTAGTCTCCCAGTTCCTGCCGCTGAAAAACATCCCCACAGCATGATGCTGCCACCACCATGCTTCACTGTAGGGATGGTGCCAGGTTTCCTCCAAAGTGACACCTGGCATTCACGCCAAAGAGTTCAATCTTTGTCTCATCAGACCAGAGAATTTTCTTTCTCATGGTCTGAGAGTCCTTCAGGTGCCTTTTGGCAAACTCCAGGCAGGCTGCCATGTGCCTTTTACTAAGGAGTGGCTTCCGTCTGGCCACTCTACCATACAGGCCTGATTGGTGGATTGCTGCAGAGATGGTTGTCCTTCTGGAAGGTTCTCCTCTCTCCACAGAGGACCTCTGGAGCTCTGACAGAGTGACCATCGGGTTCTTGGTCACCTCCCTGACTAAGGCCCTTCTCCCCCGATTGCTCAGTTTAGATGGTCGGCCAGCTCTAGGAAGAGTCCTAGTGGTTTCGAACTTCTTCCACTTACGGATGATGGAGGCCACTGTGCTCATTGGGACCTTCAAAGCAGCAGAATTTTTGCTGTAACCTTCCCCAGATTTGTGCCTCAAGACAATCCTGTCTCGGAGGTCTACAGACAATTCCTTTTAACTTCATGCTTGGTTTGCACTCTGCCATGAACTGTCAACTGTGGGACCTTATATAGACAGGTGTGTGCCTTTCCAAATCATGTCCAATCAACTGAATTTACCAAAGGTGGACTCCAATTAAGCTGCAGAAACATCCCAAGGATGATCAGGGGAAACAGGATGCACCTGAGCTCAATTTTGAGCTTCATGGCAAAGGCTGTGAATACTTATGTACATGTGCTTTCTCAATTTTTTCATTTTTAATAAATTTGCAAAAACCTCAAGTAAACTTTTTTCATGTTGTCATTATGGGGTGTTGTGTGTAGAATTCTGAGGAAAAAAATGAATTTAATCCATTTTGGAATAAGGCTGCAACATAACAAAATGTGGAAAAAGTGATGCGCGGTGAATACTTTCCGGATGCACTGTATACTAGACAATGAGCCTCAGTTATAGCAGGCTTAGAAAATGAAAGGATGGATTATTATAACTAGCCAACCCGCGGCGTACCATATGCAACATAATCAGGCCGCTTTTTTAATGATTTTTAAGCACAGGGAAAAAATTAACATTTGAAAAATCCGTAATTTAATAAACCACCAAGAAAATGGGAGGAGAGGGGAAGGACGCCCATTACGCCCCGTCTGTCATGCTAGTCTGCTGATTTCTCGTTCAGTATGCACTGCCTGCTCATGTGCCCACCTCCAACTCGTCACCTGAGTCGTTTTCGTCTTTGCACAGTCAACATGCACCTGTGAGTCACGTAGACTTTTCATTGTTGTTTGCGGTTCTGGCCGCTTTTCGCGTACTGAGTTGTTCCGGAGTCACAGTTGAGAAACACTTTTTTAATGTCTTTTAAGCACAGGGGAAAAAATGAACATGTGGCCTGGTGCATTCTTTAACTGCCTTGTGGCGCTGTAGTAGTGCTGCTGCTTTGCAGTAAGGAGACAGTGGAAGATTGTAGGTTCGCTTCCCGGTTCCTCCCTGTGTGGATAGCAAATTATCTGCCACAAACAAACTGTTTTACACGTTGCATACCAACCCACAGCGTAGTATATGCCGCATAATCACGCCGCTTTTTAAATGTTTTTTAAGCAGAGGGAAAAAAATGAACATTTGCAAAATCCGTAACGCTGCTTTCAGTAAGTACAATGTACACGCGTTTAATTTGTCGGCCACTTTTTGCCAGCCGTCTTTTCTGGTTTGGGCTGTTTTTGCAGTGTTACCGCTTGTGCATATTAAATCTTGAAATCCTTCGAGTAACTAATTAACTAACTAACACCCACCCACTCAGCTTGTGTGAAAAAAATGCGCCCGTTCTTTCATCATTTTGTTGTAGCCTATCAAAGACTTGCTGACCATGTTTTCTAGACTCAATATACATTGTCTTTTCACTCAGCGTGGAGGAGCGCATTCATCTCGGATTATTACATCCAGCTAATCTGCTACACGGCTGCGTTTGAAAAACCGACTTATCCCTGATGAGTTTCACCGGCATTAATGATTAGGAATCTGGTTGGAACAAAACCCTGCAGCCACAGGGGTTCACTAGGACCGAGACTGGGAAACACTGCTGAACACAGACGAAACCGACTCAGGTGAGGAGTTGGGGTGGGCAAAGTAGTTGCAGCTATTGATTATTCAGTGTTGTTTGCCTGGGTGTCTGATCTGCGTTGACTGACAGGCTATTTTCTGCGTATCGCATGGTTGTCTTCTGGAAGTGTGAATGCCTCGAGAGACAGGGCGTCCTTGTGTGGTGAGTTGTTGCAGTTTGTGACCACGTCGCCGAAGTTATCCCAGTGCTGGCAAACAAAGCCAACAGCCATTTTGCGAAGTTTGTAAGCAACAGTTTCGTCAATGACATTTTTCCAAAAAAACCCGACTGATAGGCAGGTTTTCGATGGGGGACGCGATCGGGTGTCGTAACCGAAAAGAATAATGAAAAGTCAACGTGGCTCAGAGGTACATGTGGACTCATAGCACAGACGAAAGGGACTAACTGGGTGGTCGGTGAGTTTTTGCGTCCGGGCACATGAGCATGCAGTGTGAATGCCTAGAGAGCGAGGGTAGACGCGTGCCGGGGAAAAAGGAGTGTTGGTGGGCGGGGAAACGTCTTCTGTGTTCCTGCAGGACCATCTAAGAAGACGCATGTTTGTCGCGGATGCGGTGGACGCCGGTCAAGGAATAAGGAGTGTTGGTGGGCGGGGAAACGTTTTCCGTGTTCCTGCAGGACCATCTAAGAAGACACATGTTTGTCGCGGATGCAAATTGCTGTATGTAGCGTGTAAAACAGTTTGCTATGGTGCATGCGGTCATGCGTTGTAAGCAAAAAGTCAACGTGGCTCAGAGGTGCATGTGTACTGTAGCCCAGACGAACATAAATGACGGCGTTTTTTCCCAGTCGTCGCATCCGAGTTGGTGGGCGTGGCTCTGCGCGTTGTCGTTGTATCCAATGGTCTTAGAGTTGGTGAGCGTGGCTCCTTCCTGCGTGCGCCATGGGCGGCTTACTTGTCGGCGGCTTAGTGAATCCACGCCCCTTCCGGCGTGCTTTCCATGGGTGGCTACTTGTTGGCGGCTTAGTGAATTATATATATAGATTATAATTTAATGATTTTCGTTTGTTTACATCAGTCACTCATGTATTACTTTACATCAGTTGTATGTTGAAGCTTCAATTTTCAAATTTTTATTTATTTATTTATATATATATTTTTTTGCCATAGCCAGACAATAATGTGTAATACTGAATCATGTTGTAGGTTAACTTATTACAAAAAGTAATGACGCTTAAAGGCTGTACATTAGGTGGCTCATGCGATGAATTAAATGTTTGAAAGGCTTATATTATACACTAAAACAAATGTACAGCATACTGAAATGCACCCCCCACCATACTCGCTTGAGGCAGGTAGCCAGGAATTGGTTTAAGTGGTTTTGAGAATGGAATTACCATATATACTTGCGGATAAGTCAGGACTTGATTTTATCTTAGAATTTCTGGTATTTTATAATGTCGTTCGTAGGCTATAAGTCGAATGCAGAAAACTCATACTATTGGTCCAAGAGATTATGATATGCTAATGCCCACCTGAGAGAGGAACCACGGAACACACTGCCTTTCTTTTCTATGTGGGTGTAGCGTGTGCTCCTAACCTCTCTCTCTCTCTATTGTGCCTACGTGACCACACGGTAATACCCAAACTATTCCGAAGCGACATTTGCACTGTTTTGTGTTTTTTGTATCTAACACCTTATACACCTTTATCGTAAGAGCATCCCTTATCTACGATGGAGCGTTCGATTAGAAGAAAATATGAAGCTGGTTTTAAATTAAAAGTCGTTGAAGTAGCAAAATAAATTGGTAACTGTACTGCTGCAACAAAATTAAATGTGTCTGAGAAACTGATGTGAGATTGGAGGAGGCAAGAAGATGTAATAAAAAAAATGAAGTGTTGCATTTTTAAATGGGCAAACAAGTCGGGGTCTGATTTTATGATCGATTTTTTGGGTTTCAAGACCTGACTTATATGTGAGTAGGCCTATATACAATACGGTACGTGTAAAAAGAGTGGAAACTAAATCTATGTCTAACTGAACATAGATTCTGTAAAATACCAATAAATTGATTTTTTTTGTGTTATGAGGAGAATAATATGTGTCATGTGATTTTCAGTACAACATCACACCACAGTGTGAGTTGGAGTAATGCTCAGGCTTAGATGGTGCTGGGTCAGAGGTTTACAGCATAAAACAAACAAATTCACAACCTTCTTGATTTTTTTTAGCAGTTGCAAGTTCTTTTACAGTCAAATCAATAAATATTTTTAAATAGTGAAGGAAGTAAAATTTTAAAAAATGCTGTATGTATGGTCGTGACCAGAGGAAGAAAACACTGGCAAAGCCTGGACAGGGTTATGGTTGGTGCTGGAGCCTATCACAGATAGCACATAGCACAAGATAGGAACAAACCCTGGACAGGGTGCCAGTCATTTGCAGGGCAACATGGCAAAATTTGTTGACTATTTATTAACACTGATGCTGTATTGTACACAGTGTGCACATTTTGGTGTATAGTGTAATGTGTATGAGACTATATCTCACTATGTAATACACAGTATGTGTTTTAGTATACAGTGTATGTGTTCAACTATACAGTGTATTTGTTTCAGTAGATAGTTTAAGTGTTTCTGTATTTGGTATATGTATTCTAGAAGAGTAAATTCAGCCATAAACGGCACAGCCAGTGGAGTTCCCAGTGTTTTTGGGTGTAAATATATTGATCTTACCTGGGAGTTTTGGCGATGTAGAAGAAGAATGTTCTCCTCTGCACCATGTATTTTGTGTGTTTAGTAAATTAGAATTTTTATAATAACTATTTTTCTAACTTGCCAGTGAGAGACGCTTTGGCTTATGAACTAACAAAAATATGTTATTCCAGGGTTCAGGAGAAAATAGTGTCCACATGAATAAAATCTAAGCTGTTTCTTGTTTTCCCTTTCTCAGAGTGAATGTTTCAGGGACAAGGTCACAAGGCTACAGAAAAGTACATGTAGTTTATGCAAAGGCGTCTCTCTTGTGCTTAGCTTTGAGAACACAGATAATGCTTAGCTCAACAGACATATTGTTTAACTTTACTGTTTTGATAAGGATGTTCTTTCTGTCTTATTAATCATGAAATGCTGAATTATAAAAACCCCTCCTAATTTTTTCTCGGTGTTCAATTGAGCTTTGCGGCAATAAGTTATGCTCTTTTGAATATCTACTTACTGTGACTCCGAATGAATAAAAAAGAGAATTGAGAAATATTATCTGCCTGTTGTCAGTGTGCCTTTTTCGTCCACAGTTTTTGGCGCCCGACCGTGGGGCAGGAGACGGGCAGACGACTCCCTGAGCGGGTTCGTCCAAGTGGACTGATTTCCGCGGATCGAGGACCAGCTCTGGTAAAAGTTAGGACTGGCTTACCTCGGGCGTTTTCCTGCGTGGGGAGTCGCTGACCTCCTCCTGACCGAAACGAAAAGCAACTGGACGGGATTTTTCCAGGCAGGCAGAAGGAGTCGCGGTGAGTAGATTCGGGGGATTCCCGTTGGTTTGACTGGTGTGCTGGAAGAAATAGACGTATACGGGGAAAAGGAAAAGGAAAAAAGTATGCGGAAAGAATAGAGAATCATACCGTATCGACATAGAAGGGTTTTAGGGATTCATAGAGAGTGACGGCACAGTGTGAATGTTAGTAAGTCACCCCTTAGGAATTCGAGTAGAAAGGACCGAGTGGCACGTTCCTAAAAAATAAGAGGAATAGGGGTGAAAGGGGCAGTTAGAGTACGTGTGAAATTTGGAAGAGGGGAGGTCGTGTTTTCCACTTGTCGACTGGTTGATTTCCGGGGACGAGAAATAATCGGGGATTGAGTTGCTCTCTGTTGAAGGCCAGCCACTTACTATGGGAAATAAATAGCAAGCCAGTCAAACAGGTCCCCCAGGGTCCTCAACACCTAATGTTAGAAGGATTATTTTCAGAGAATCACTAGGCTCCTAGTACACCGTCGGGATTGAAAGACGGGTCCCCTAGAAAGTTAATAGGGAAGCAGACTGGGTTGGATTTTAAAAGGCATGTAAGAAGTGGAATAAGCAGAGGCGTAACAACCTGCTGGCTGCTGAAGTCAAAACACAAAAAGACAAGGAAGAATTATTGCTAGCATTGCAGAAAATGAAGATAGAGACAGCGCCCAAGCCTGAAAGTAAAAGAAAGCAGACCGAAAAGAAAGACCCCCTATACCCCGTAATCTGTCCACCCCCTCCTTACCAAAACTCCCCCGCTTCCACCTCCTGCACCCTCTCCTCCAACTGCACCCCTGTTAACAGACGAACTGTCTGGAGCAGGTTTTTACAATGAACAATATCATTATGACCCGTCCTCACATATTGACTCTGAGGAAGATAATTCAGATCATTCACAAGGTGCTACTGGGTTGCAATGGCAGAAATTAAAAGAGTCATCTGTCTCCCAGCGCACGAGCAGTCAGACCCTCTGCTCTAAACCAAATGAGTGGTTTTACTTCCCCCTTCGGCTCCCCTAAGCCTTCTGGCTCGACATTCTCTTGCCCCCTCATTGAAGTCTCCCAACCCCCGACATGATCCCGCACAACCTCCAGGCAATAATAATCCCACTACTGTAATGATTCACCAAAATTGGGACTTTCAAGAATTAAAAGATGTGGTGTCTGAACTGCCCGACCCCAAAGCAGTCGGTGGACTGCAATTTGTGGAGCTGTTACAGCAGCTGGATAACATGTATAAAACAAATGCTGCAGAGTGGACACAGGTGCTCCGTCGACAGCTGAGCACCACATGGGCAACTGTAGCTGTAACATTCCCTTGGCGTTGGAATGAAGGTCCTTTCCTCGCCCAGTGAGAGCCTTTGAAAGGAGCCCTGGCAGAAAAAATATAAAAAGGGCACAAACTGGTCACTAATTTCAGCCGGCTCACCGATTGCAAGATCTGATGGCTAATCACTCTGGGCTAGACAATACAAACGATAGAACTCATGCTGCAGTGCCTCCTTTCATCTCGGGACTGAGAAGTGACATTCAAAGCAAAGTCTGCACGTCCTGCAAAAGGCTGGAAGACCTCAACGTTCGAGGAAGCCAAGCGTCATGCAGAGCATGCTGACAGACAGACTAAATTAAAAGAGTCAGAGACACAGACCAAACTTTTGGCTGCACAAATAAATTACTATACTGGAAGAACTGACCTGGCTAGGGGGAGAGGACGTGGAAAATTCTTTGGAGGTCGAGGGCGAGGGCACGGAAGAGGACGCGAGTTCCATTTATCAAACCATAATAATCCTTTTGCTCAGATGCCTAATGCTTCGGAGCAGATGCCAGCGTCATATGCCTTTTACGGCTGCCGTGAACTTGAACATTTTCAGACGCAATTGCCCACACAAGCGCCTCCGTCACCCCCTCTCCCTGAGCCATATGACATTCCTTGGTCCTAAGAATTATCAGGGACCCCAGCCACTTTTTCCAGTTTCCTTTGCTTACTCGTCATGCTGAAACTGATCTTTTATTGACTTTAATGGCAAAGAAACTGCCTTTGAAATGGACACAGGAGCCACGCTCTGAAGGAGGTTCCTGCCTCGACATATACAGTAAAAGTGCTTACTGCCTCGGGACAGCCTCATATTTTGCTGGTCTAAAACCTCTGCAATTACAGCTCAGCACTAACAGTTTCATTATTGACTCGTTGCTTTCTGTTAAATCATTTGTGCCCTGTGAAACTGCTGGGATGGGATCTTATGACTTAATTGTCAGTCTCAATTTTCTTTAACTGAACAAGGATCTTTGCTGCTCCATTCCTAAGCTCCTGTGCCACACTTCACACCCCAAGCCCTCTTTAACAGCCTGGACCCTGAACATCTCCCCGCACACCTTCCTCTTGAAAGCCCTTCATTCTTTCCCCTCATGCCTATTTCCCCACTTACAAGTCCCGGACACCCTGCCTTGTACTGCCCAGTATTTCCCTACTGAAGTGGACACACCTTGGTTAGAATCTTTTCTTTCCTCCAGCACATGCCCTGAAACTTTGCACATTCCATGTATTTTTGTTGTCTACTAAAGCAGTTGCTTCAGTTCACCTCACATATTCACAAAGCGTTTTCTATTTAGGAGATTCGGTTCCCCATGTTTCCTTAGCACTGTGGTCCCAAGGGAAATACGATTATGGAAGGATAGCACACTGTGAGCCACTGGTGATTTTCTCAAAATCTTCTTTCCGCCTGTATCCTGTCCAGGATCCTCTGTCTCCAGAGGCAGAGGCTGGCATCGCCGCCGTACATTCTGATCTCGTGAGGCGAGGAGCGATTATTCCAATTACATACTCTCCAGTCAACTCCCCCATTTTACCTGTAAAAAAGGCTGACGGGTCCTGGCGTTTTGTTCAAGACCTACGACAAGTTAACTCTGCGGTTTTTCTTAGAACACCTATCGTTCCTAATCCTTCCACTATTCTTTCCACGATACCCTCGTCCGCCCGGTACTTCTCTGTTATTGACCTTGCTAACGCTTTCTTTTCCATTCCCGTGCACCCTGATTCTCAATTCTGGTTTGCTTTTACCTTTCAAGACCGTCGATGGACCTGGGCCGCCATGCCTCAGGGATATACTGAAGCCCCTTGTGTTTATGGCCAAGCTCTTGCTCAGAATTTAGAAGGCTTTTGGCCGGAAAAAGATAGTATATTGATACAGTATGTAGATGATATAATGGTACGTAGTACTACAACAAAGAAGAAAAAAAAAAAAAAAAAGAAAAAAAATAAACAACAAGTGCACATGACACTCAGAAAATTGCTATTCTTTTTAGGTGAAAATGGCCATAAAAAAGTGTCGAAGAAAAAAAAAAACTGCAGTTACTTCAAGCTATCGTTAAATATTTCGGTCATGACATTTCTTGCGATACAAGAGCTCTCTCTAGCGGCCGTTTAACCATCATTCAAAACCTTCCAAGACCGGTCACAAAACAACAGGTTAAGTCAGGATATTTCTCTGTGGCTGTATGCAGTGGAATAGCAGGCTGACAAGGCTCTATGTGATTTAAAAAAATGCACTACTCTCCCTGACTATATTCTCATCCATTCACTCTGTTCGTGGACGAAAAGGGGGGATTAATGAATGCAGTTCTATGAATTAATGCAGTTTTAACGCAACCACATACAGACAAACAAAGTGCTCATGAGCCCCCTAACAGTAAAGGTACCTCACGCCGTTCATTCTATTTTAGTACAGGTTAAGACCAGCACTGGCAAACCGATCCAACATCAAAAGCTGATTGAAACCCTCTTAGAAGCTATAACTAAACCATCAAAGTTAGCGATCGTTAAATGTCAAGCTCACATAGGAAAACAAGATCCTGTCAGCAAAGGAAACGAATTAGCTGATCACTTTGCTAAACAGGCTGCATAAAATAACACACCAATCTCTTTATTCCAACAGAGAAATAACCAGGACCTGATAATCAACTTGTTTCTTTACAGAGTGCAGCCACGGACAGAGAAAAAAGAAAATGGTCCAAAGAATGGTCCCCTCTCTTATGGAGTCTGAACCCATAGGCAAACTAACAAACCTTTCCTCCCAAAGGCTTCTTTCCCAGGTATGGCAAAAATCGCTCATGGCCTAGACCATGCTGGAAAGGACGCCATGATTCAAGATGTTGAAAAACACTGGGAAGCTGCAGGCTTCTCTATATATGCAGAGCAGTTCTGCAGACGCTGTGCATTATGTCAAAAGTCTAATGTAGGAAAGGGCACCAAGGTAAGTCCAGGTAAGTCCCGCCGTTACACCTAATCCAATGGGTCCGTTTGAACACCTCCAAATGGATTTCATTGAACTAACTCCGTCTAAAGGTTACTGTTATTGTCTAGTAATTGTTGATGTGTTCTCCCGATGGGTAGAACTTTTTCCTTCTAAACACGCTGATAATGATAATGGCACCCTAAAATCTAAATTAGCAAAAATCTGTGAGCAGACAAATTTATCCTGGCCGGACGCTTTGCCTCTGGCCTTAATGGGATTGAGGGAAAGAACACACCGGCAATTAGGACTGTCGGCGTTTGAAATTCTGACCGGACGACCCATGCCTGTGGGCATGGTTATGGGAAATGTTAACCTGCATACTATGGACAATGATCTTCTCTCTTGTCTTACAGGTCTCCGAGCTTCTCTGAAAGAAGTCCACGAGCAGGTTAACCAGGCCTGGAGGACTAGTCTTCCATCTAAAGACACGTCGATTCCCTTAGGCACTTGGATCCTCGTCCGTGACACTCGGAGGAAACATTGGCATCAGCCGAGGTGGAGAGGACCGTTCCAAGTTCTTCTGTCCACACCACATGCAGTGAAAATGGAAGGATTGCCCGCCTGGATTCACGCCTCACATTGCAAGAGATGGCACCCTTGATTGCTGTGCTACTATGCTTTCTTTTCCCTTGTCTACTGCCCTGGTCACCTTGACTTTCCCGTTAGGAATCACCACATCAGTGCAGGTTGATTTCTGCTCTATTATGAACTGTGGGACTGGTCGACAAATACGTGTGTATGACTGTTACGAAGTATTATTGGGGAAGTAACTGTGACAACTGGCAATGGGTTTTTGCTAACACTGGAACTGAGGACTGGGGTTATCAACCTTTTGAGGCCCAAAAATACGGTTTGAAAAATTGATTTTCTATCATAAAAGGACATGCTTCTCATGAATGTGCTGACAACCATTGTAACCCCTTGATCATCACTTTAAAGAACCCCTCTTTACATGACTCAGGGACCTATATATTAGGGGCATATGTATCTGGAACAGACCCTTTAGGGAGATTTCTAATTAAGATTGACAATCCTGTTACTAACACCTCTCATTCTCCTGCACACACACCTGTCACCCCAACTTCTGGTTCAGACTTTTCTCCTGTTAAGATTATGAATATTTCCACCCTTTCATCCATTTTTTCAATTGAAACTGGCTATGGCGATCAGAACCATTGGTTGCAGTGGGTATTATATTCGGCTAAGCAAGTAAATCAATCTGATTGCTACGCCTGTGCTACGGCCAGGCCACATTTGGCTACCGTCCCTTTCCCTCTTTCTAATAACTGCATTACACTTTCTCTCCTCTTTCCCCCCACTTCTCATATGACTCCCCCGATGTTCCAGTCTCATGAAGGCAATTATACCTGCTTCTCTAGTAATTATAGTTCCACCTTCACGCTTCTCGCCGAAAAAGGGGGGTGTATGTGCTATGTTTGGTGATGCGTGCTGCACATACATCCCTAATAATACGGCTCCCGATGGATCAATCACCCGTGCTTTGCCAGGTTTAACTGCCTTTTCAAATGAATTAGATACCACTTCTGGCATTTCTAGCCCCTGGGGCTGATGGCTCAGGTCAGTTTTAATTTCACTGGCCGTTGCTTTTATCATTCTGTTGCTTGTGGCCTGCTGTGTAGTTCCCCTAATTAGATATATTGTGTCCCAGTATTACACTGCCTCCGTGGCCAAGGCTTATATGTTACACGAAGAATGCATGCTTCAAATTTCTTCCTCCTTTTCTTCCACTCCTTTCCCTTCTCCTACTCTTTCCCGCGTTACTCCTATGTAATCCATATTTTTGTTGGTTCAAAAAGGGGGGAATGTAGAAGAAGAATGTTCTCCTCAGCACCATGTATTTTGTGTGTTTAGTAAATTAGAATTTTTATAATAACTATTTTTCTAACTTGCCAGTGAGAGACGCTTTGGCTTATGAACTAACAAAAATATGTTATTCCTGGGTTCAGGAGAAAATAGTGTCCACATGAATAAAATCTAAGCTGTTTCTTGTTTTCCCTTTCTCAGAGTGAATGTTTCAGGGACAAGGTCACAAGGCTGCAGAAAAGTACATGTAGTTTATACAAAGGCGTCTCTCCTGTGCTTAGCTTTGAGAACACAGATAATGCTTAGCTCAACAGACATATTGTTTAACTTTACTGTTGTGATAAGGATGTTCTTTCTGTCTTATTAATCATGAAATGCTGAATTATAAAAACCCCTCCTAATTTTTTCTCGGTGTTCAATTGAGCTTTGCGGCAATAAGTTATGCTCTTTTGAATCTCTACTTACTGTGACTCCGAATGAATAAAAAAGAGAATTGAGAAATATTATCTGCCTGTTGTCAGTGTGCCTTTTTCGTCCACAGCGACAATGTTCCGCAGGTGCAAGACCTACAACCAAGGTACACAAATACACTTGTTAGTTATTTTTTCAGTTGTTTTGGCACGCTTACCATATGTTCTCTTACCAATAAATTCTTCAATCGGAGCACATCAACAAAGAAAAACAGAAAATAAGATTTAGTAAAATATCAATAATATTAATAATAATAATCATTCATTACTCGATATCCTATATCTCTGTACAAAGACATTTAAAAGAAATCTCTCTATTATAAAGGAAAATCCTGATATGAGACAAGACTATTTCCATGAGATTTGTTCAAATCCCGCCCTCCACTCAACCATATTTAGCCATGCCCACGCTCCTCTCACCTCTCATTCGTGTGAATGCTTTTGACAGACACAGTTCCTGCTCTCTCAGTTCTTACAAATTTTTACATTTTCCTCACTTTAAGATCCCAAATAAAGAAGACTTATTATGTCCAAATCTTATTGAAGAATTTCATCCCAAAGGGTTATCAACCAAAGAAATTAATACACAGGCAATCCTAGCACAGAGAAACGATGAAGTCAAATGAAATAATGTGAAAATTGTCGATCGGTTACACGGCAAATTGGTTAAATGTGTATCAATAGACTATGCTGAAACAGTTGGAGGTGATCATGTGGAAGATGAAAACATCAGCTTACAATATCCTGAAGAATATCTATAACCATTAACACCATCAGGTCTTCCACCGCCCGAATTACTGTTGAAATGAGGATGTATCCAAGAAAGGTAATGTAGTACATCTTCTGCGCATAACATTAGGCACCCAAGGAGATCTTGATATGCAATTCGTATTAAAACTTTAACAGTTTCCCATTAGAATAGCTTTGGCAAAGACAATTAACAAATCACAGAGACAAACATTTGAAAAAGTCGGTTTGAGAGAAAGAAATTAAATTCTCTCACGGGAAGTTATATGTTGCATTGTCACGATGTAAGTCCAAACACAGAATTAAAATTCAATATGATATTTGACTAAAATTTAATTCAAAAAATTGTTTTTACTGAAGTTTTACAGTAAAAGTGTAAGTTTAAAAAGAATTTGCATGTTAATTTCAAAGCCAAACAGAACGAAATCGTAAAACGCAACTTATATCTCTAACGCAACATGAAACATAATTTACTTTCAAATTATTACGTTTTACTATTTTTTAATATGGTTAATTACTCACTGTAATGTAAAATAGTTTGTTCTATTATGCAAATGTGACATTTCCCATGAAAATAACAATCTCTTTAAATGGTACATCCGCATCCCCATACGTGAGAAACACAAAGTATCATTAAAATAAATGTAGTAATACACTTTCATATTATAAGTGATCCCTTGTTTTTAAACATTTACACAGTTATTCCTGGGGGTAAAAAAAGGAAAAAAAATTCTATGGCAAATGCTTTCTTGTTAAATTCAAATGTCTCCCCTGTGATTAAAACCATTTGATTGAAATACTTTAAGTTCTATTCAAAAAATTTATATACCCCTTACCTGTCATGATCACTCCATCACCCATTTAAATTGTGGAGGGATCTCATTTTCACTGAAGGTGTCATCATGTAATAAAACTCAGATATTACGTTTTCCCACATGTTATGTTCACAGTTGTTCATGAAAGATTAAAACTGATCAAATGTATTTTAACTTATACTGTGCTCCCTTGCAAAATGAACACTGTGTAGTTAAAACTGTGCACAGTCTCATTAATAAACCTATCAGACAGTATTCTACAGCACTTTCATATCTACTGTGCCCCTTCATCCCTTCCACCAGAGTGGACACTCATTTCACAGCTTGGCCTTTGCTGTAGAAATGCATGACCCCTGTCTTCTGCTTGCAAAATGAACACCAGAGACCTAAAATTGTTAAAAAATTATTTTAAAACACTATGGAAGGCCTTCTATATAAATTTGATGTTTAATATGCCTCATTCACTGCAGGAGACATTCATTTCCACGGCTTAAACAGAGCTGTAGAATTGCATGCCCTCTGAGTGCTGCTTACAAAATGAATACTAGACAACTAAAATTGTGCTACATCTATTTAAATTGATTGTATGAAGTCTTCTACATCACTTTCATGTCTATGGTGGCCTTCTGTCCCCTTCACTGGTGGGGAGACTCATTTCCACGGCATGTACAGATCCATATAATTGCATGCCCTCTGACAGCTGCTTACAAAATTAACTCTGGAGAGGTAAATTATGCAAATTGATTAAAAAATATTGTAGGTAGAGTTCTATATCTTTTTTCTTCTCCACTATGCCACTTCATCCCATCCAATGGAAGTCGGTGGGTGCAGGGGTGTATTGGGCACTCATTTCAATGGCTGGAGCAGCGCCTGTTTGCTGCTTGCAAAATGAACACTGGACAGCTAAAATTCTTCCAAATGTATTTTGAAAGGTTGTAAATGTCTTTTAAATCACTTTTTGTTCCATCCACTGGAGGGGATATTCATTTCCATGGCTGGAGCAGAGCAGTAGAATTGTGTGCCCCGACTGCTGCTTGCTTGATGAATACTGGAATTATAAAATTGTCCAAGATGGATTTAAAAAGACTGAGTGAAGTCTCCTGTTTTATTTTCATGACTACTGTGCCCCTTCATCCCTTCTGCTCAAGGGGCAGCCTGTTTCCTCGGCTGGGCCTTTTCCATATAAATGCACAACCACTGCCTTCTGCTTTTAAAATTAATAACAAAATTGTAAAATTGTTCAAAATGCATTTTAGAAGATTGCTGAAAGTCTTCTATATCACTTTAATGTCTGATGTGCCTCTCTGTCTCATTCACTGGCGGGGATACTCATTTCCATGGCTGGAGCAGAGCCTTAGAATTGTGTGCCTTCTGACTGCTGCTTACAAAATGAATGCTGGAGAACTAAAATTGTTCCAAATCTATTTAAAATGATTGTAGGAAATTTTCTACATCACTTTCTTGTCTACTCTGTTGCATCCATTGGAGGGGACACTCATTTCCACGGCTGGAGCAGAGCTGTAGAATCACATGCCCCAGAGGTAGTTGGTCTCGTCCGTTATAGGAGATGGACGTCTGAAGCCGAGCTACGCTAGCAGCGGCTTTATTTTCCAACGTATTTCATATTATTTAGAGGTATCCTGTATTTAACAAGACCAAGGAGCTTCCACTACAATATACAAGCATGAGTAACAAGAAGAAAAGTCAGAAAGAACCGGAAAAGAAACTTAAAGCTGCATCAAAGTCTGGACAGACATCCGGCCCGAGTGCAAGGTATGGCCACTCGGAGACTGACCTGGAACAGGCAGACGAATGCGCAGATTTCCTGGGACCCCGCTCCATTGTATCGTCTCCAGTCGAGAGTGAAAATGGGAGCGAAGGTGCAAGTGATACAGGTCGTGATGGATCGCCGATTTCTGAGGATCATTCAAGACTAGAAAAGGCCCTGCAGGATGTGCTCTCATCTATTCATCGTGAGCCCGCAGCACCTGCTGTAACAGGAGCTGCATTTCCACTTGCGAAGCATGAAATCCGAAACGAACTGTCCGAACTGAAAGAGATGATCGCTACACTGGCCACTGCCATGGCTACAGCCATAAATGAGTTTAGAAGGATAACAAGAATGAGCTTAAGAAGGTGAACATTGAGCTTAAGAACGAGCTTAAGAAGGATAACAAAGACCGAGAAACGCGTCTATTTAAACGCTTTGACGTGAACTTTAAAGGCATGTTGGAGAAATTAGAGGAACACATCGAAGAAAATAGATCCAAACTGAAAATGCTTGCCGACCAGATTAATGACGTTACAGATCAGCTGGATGACATTAAGCAAGCATTCACGGCTCGAGTTGAAACAGCGGAACAATTGGCGTCTAACGCCGATGAAAAAGCTACAGCTGCGAATTCCGAATGCAAAAAACTCAGAGACACTCTTGCGGCCCTGGAAGATGGGTGTAGAAGAAACAATATAAGAATTGAGGGTATACCTGAGAAACGAGAAAGCTCAAGCCCAGTGAAATTTGCAGTAGAATTACTCTCTAAAATAATTGGAGATGATTTTAAACTCGACATTGAGATAGCAGCTGCTTATCGCATATACAGATCAAGCACCTTTAAACCTAGGTCTTTTATTGTCCGCTTTGAGCGATTACGATGTAAGCTTGATGTGATGGCACTTCTCAGACACAAGCAAGAAATTATATTTGAAAATAATCTTATTCATATTTTCCCCGACTTCTCACCATTAACAGCTGCAAAACGCGCAGCCTACTTTAACATTAAAAAGTTGCTACAGAAAGCCGATATCAAATACAGCCTCTTGTTTCCCGCCAAACTGAAAGTGGAAGTTCAAGACCAATATTATGTATTTTCAAGCAAGGAGGAAGCTCAAAAGGAACTAAAGAAGCTGTTTCCAACACTCTTTTGAAAGTCAAGGCATGGGAAGGACCTATCATCTGCTGCCGGATCCACTTTTAAAGAGACTGGTATTATAATTATACGTCCTTTTCTTTACTTGGACATTATATGTTTATGTCTTAATTACAGTTATAGACGTGAGTGTGGAAGTAATTAAAGTAGGTTTTTTTTTTTGTTTTGTTTTTTTTTTTTACACTACCTTAATGTAGACTGTTTAACATCATACTCTTGGTTTATTGCTATTTCTACTATTACATTACTATTACTATTACATTACTATTACATTTATACTATTACATTAGGATTTACTATGTTTATCCTAGACTACTTTTTAAAATCATTCCCAGGTTCATTCTTTTATTATCTTAATATCTTAAAATTGCTGAAGATTATTTTAAGCTTAAAGACTGTTAATGATTATATTTTCGGCAGATAGTATTTAGAATTCAGCTGCAATAGATATCTTTGTTTTAATTCTCTAACGCCGCTGAGGGGTGGGGTTTGTTTTGTTTTGGATGTGCTCTGTCTCTTTGTATGTCAGAGGACCGGGACATCGCGAAGTGGGATCTAGCCTCATGTGGGGAGGCAAAATGGGGGGGTGGGGGGATAAAGGGGGGGGGGAGAAGGAGAGCAGGCTATATCTAATCTATTCTTCTAATCCTTATAACTATAAATATCAATGCAACAATAGGCTAAAATGCAATAACTCATGAAGAATTTTGAAACTAAGATTGAAACTGCCTCACTACCAGTTAAGACTATAAAATGACATTAAAAACTTAGAATCAATGTCTCCATGATGGGACAGTTAACTTTGTGAGCTGGAATGTTAAAGGCCTGAATCACGAATTAAAGAGAAAGAAAGTATGATCTCACCTAACAGGCTTAAATGCTAAAATAGTATTTTTACAGGAGACCCACTTACTAAGCAAGGATCAGTTCAGACTACAAAAAGACTGGACTGGCCAAATGTTCCATTCTAGCTTTATAAAGAAAACTAGAGGGGTGAGAATTCTCATACACAGAACAGTCCCATTTGTAGCATCAGATGTAGTATCGGACCCTGAAGGGAGATATGTGATGGTCATGGGCAACTTATTTAACAGTAAAATTATTTTGATAAATGTTTATGCACCCAATGTCGATGATAAGGAATTCATGCAAAATCTATTTGCATCCATTCCCAATGTGAACACTCATAAAATTATAATGGCTGGGGACTTTAATTGTGTTTTAAATCCACTCTTAGATAGGACTCCTGTGACAGGGGGGACGACATCTAACACTGCAAAGACAATTACACAGTTTTTAACTGACCACAATTTATCAGACCCCTGGAGGTTTCTTAACCCAAACTCAAGAACATATTCGTTGTACTCACCAGTGCATCATAGCTACTCAAGAATTGATTATTTTTTTATAGATAATAATTTCCTGCCTACGATTAAATCGTGCAAATACGACACAATTGTTATCTCCGACTATGCTCCTCTAGTCTTGGAGCTAAAATCATTAAGCCCCTCACACTCACCTCGTAGATGGCGTCTTAACCCTCTTCTATTAGCAGACGAGAACTGCACAGAATTTATATCCAAACAAATCAGCTTCTTCCTAGAGACAAACACGCCCACAGAGGTTTAGAATTCACTCGAGCTCCATATGCGCAAAGCATAGAATTATTCAACTAAAAATTATATATTGAGCTCATCTGTCTCACTTAAAACTGTCCAAAATGTTTCCAGAGCCAGATCCAAACTGTGAACGCTGCAACCAAGCTCCTACCTCACTGGGTCACATATTTTGGGCATGCACCAAACTAACATCATTTTGGACCAAAATTTTTAAGTGCCTTTCAGACAGCCTTGGGGTCACAATTCCTCCTAACCCATTAACAGCCGTGTTCGGTGTTCTAGATGGACTTGAAGTGGAGAAGGACAAGCAAACGGTGATTTCATTCACTACACTTTTGGCATGCAGACTTATTTTGTTAAATTGGAAGAATCCTAACTCTCCTCTGATAAGTCAGTGGGAAACCGATGTTTTATATTATTTGAAATTGGAAAAAATCAAATTCTCAGTTAGAGGATCTGTACAGAATTTTTTTAAAACCTGGCAGGATCTAATCAATATTATTTTAGAATAAGAGAAATAACTATTACCACATTTAATTCCCTTCTCCATTTTTTATTTACCTATATATATTTCTTCCTTTCTTTTGTTTATTGTTGCCTTATTAAAAAGCTCTAAGCAATTCTCCTTTGGCTAAGCTCTCCTTCTCGGGGGTGGGGTTTGATTTGTCTTCAAATTTTTTTTTGTTATAAATTGATCTATTTGTATGGAATGATTACAATAAAATTAATAAATAAAATTTAAAAAAAAAAAAAAAAAAAAAAAAAAAAATCACGTGCCCCATATCTGCTGCTTACAAAATGAATGCTGGAGAAGTAAAATTATGCAAAATTGATTTAAAAAAGATTGTAGGTAGTCTTCTATATCATTTTCTTCTCCACTTTGTCACTGCATTCTATCCACTGGAGGAGACACTTATTTATACTGCTGGAGCTGAACCGAAAAATTGCGTACCCCTATCTGTTGCTTATGAAATGAACACTGGAGAGGTAAAATTGCACCAGTTTTAACATGATTGTAGGAGGTCATTCACATCACTTTCTACTTCACTGTGCCACTCCATCCCATCCACTAAGGAGGGCACTCATTTCCAAGGCTGGAGTACAGCTATAGAAATGTGTGCCCCCTGCCTGCTGCTTGCATGATGAATACTGTAAATATAAGATTATCCAAAATTTATTTTTACATTTTGAAGGAAGTTTGCTATATCACTTTCATGTCTACTGTGCCTCTCTGTCCCATGCACTCGAGGGGACACTTATGTCCTCGGCTGGGCCTTTGCCATAAAAATGCGTGACCCATGTCTTCTGTTTTCACTGGTCACCTAAAATGGATCAAAATGTATTTTAAAAGATTGCTGGAATTCTTCTACATCACTTTCAATTATACTGTGCCCCATTGTCCTATCCATTTGAGGGACACTCACACTGCTGCTTAAAAAATAAACACTAGACAACTAAAATTGTTCAAAATGTATTTGAACAACTTTATATCACTTTCATGTCTACTGTGGCACTCTGTTACTTCCACTGGATATGGGCATTCATTTCTATAACTGGATAAAATCTGTGCAAATGCATGCCCTTATCTGCTGTTTTTAAAATGAACACTAAAATTGCAGAATTATCTAGTGTTTTTTTTTTAAAAGTTAACAGGCACTTTTTAGTATCACTTACTTTTTCATTGTGCCCCTCTGTTCTGTCAGGTATTCATTTCTATGCCTGAAGTTTGCCTTTAGGATTCTATTTCTGTTTTGAAAAGTCAACTTAAATAAAGCAAATGTACATTTTGGGGGTTTGTTTGCATTGCACCATATAATTAATTTCTGTGTGAATATATTTTTTTGACTTTTACTATCTCAAAATGGACAAGCAGGGCAACAAGTGATAAAGACATAAAGAGACAAAGGATTTTTAGAACTAAGTTCATGCCAGTGCTATTGGTGCACCTTCTGGAATTTATAAAACTGCTGATTGAATTGAATTTAGTTTTTTTAAGTTTGACTTGATCGTATGAAATGTTACATGCTTTAAATAAATTCAATAAAAGTTATTGAATATATATATATATTGTCACACACATGCGCTTAGGAGGCAGCCAACAAGCCCAGAAGTGAGTGAAAGTTCATGAGACAAGGGAGTTGTATCGGGTATTAACACCCCTCTACTTTATTCGTCAGAATTCACGAAGAAAAACAATAAACCAACACACTCACCAAGTCTTCTGGATTCTCAACATGGCTCCTCTTCCAATTCATCATTTCTGCCTCTAACTCTCACAGATGACATCACTTTCCGGCTGCGCATTGACAACATCACTTCCTCACATGGCACTGCCGGTCGTGCCATGATGACATCACTTCCGGGCTCCTGTTGATGACGTCACTTCCGGCTGCACAGTTATAACGTCATTTTCACCAATACTTCCTTCTGGTTGCCATTTTGTATAGATACCACCTTTCACTGTCATGTATTATCAACTGTTATGCTTTTGATCACCATTTTTGCAACTGTTTTCATTGAAGATCGCTGGACATTATACAGGGACAACTCCCCAACTCTTATTTTTGTCTCGAGTGAGATTAATTCTCTTACTATATGTAAATGTTGTTGAACAATATTTAATGTAAAGTTCATGTTGTAGATAATTGATTTTATAATGTGTTACATAACCTTATAAACATATAGTTTAAATATCTAAATTTAAAAACATGATGTATATAGTAAATTTACATGTTACAATTTATTTGTTATTAAGTAACTTTAAGATAATATGTACTGTATGTAAAGTAATGTGTCTCGCGAGAATGCACTTAGGGGTTATCAGGAGAACATGAGAAGGACCTGCCCCATGGACCGCAGGTGGGCGGATGTCTCTTGCGAGGCTCTGCCATGTTGTGTTAAAGGTTTCAAACTGAAACGTCTGAAGCTAAAACAGACAAAGTGATTTAAGGACCTCTTTTCATGACAAGTGGCCAACGAGTTCTCATGGCGTGGAGGCGTGATGGTGTGAGTAACAAGAGCCCAAGCAATAAACGCCCGTTTAAAAGAACCGACCTGTGTCTGTGTTGTTGTGAAGAGAGCTAAACTATATATATACTGTATATGTATATATATATATATATATATTTATATATATATATATATAAAACTGCTGATACTACTGGCCTGACCATTCTAATCAATAATTAAAATTAAAACAGTATAATAAAAAAAACAGAGGCAACAATTTATGGGTTGCTTTTTGCCTATGGGTCCTTTAATTGAACTCTCGTTATACTAATGTGCATTTCATTTGATAGATTGCAACATCATTTGACAAAAAACAATATTTCAAGATAGATAGAGAGATAGATAGATAGATGGATAGATAGATAGTACAGAAAAGAATATTCTTAAAGTTGATAATTTGCATATATTCAAAGTGTCTTAGTGCACACTAGTATTGTAAGGGTTAAATTATAAAAACCTGAGCCTGCCTATTTTATTATTTTTATCTTTATAGCTACAAACCACCAAAATCTTGCTGCTAAGCTTAAAAACTTCATTCAAGGACACTGTGTACTTTGAGAGGACTAAACAGGCAATTGTTTTAAGAAATCCAGCCACTGAGACTTTAACCATGAGAGAAAAACAGATAGGTTGCTTGCTTTCACTTGCAGCGGCTAGGCCTTTTCTTTCATGCCTGATTGGACACTAACATAAGGTGAGGACAAGCCAAGGAAAGTGTGCTTTATAAGAAACAGCACCATTGTCTTAGAGATGCAGCTGCCTAGACCTTTAGCCTTGAGGGATGTGTGTGCAACAAGAGGCTATTCAATTGTGTGGCCCAGTGTCTTATGTGTTGGTTCGCCTAATTCCAACTTGTTGGTGAGTATCGATTGATAAACAGGTCTCAGACACCTGCACAGGGTAAGGAGTAATGTTGGAAAGTTTCAGTCAGATGATGGACATAGGGTCAGGTGATAGGCATTAGGTAATGGTGAAGACATGCCAAGTGAGCATGATGAGCAGGACAAAGCACTATTCTTATTAGGCTAGGAAATACTGGTGGAACTCATTGGTGACATGTCCAAGGCTACAAGGTGATTGGGAGTCAGACGAGGATGAGTAATGGGTTTTATGATAAGAATTTTAATAAAAGTATGGTCCGCTCATTGCTGGGCGCTCAAGTCATCCGAACTGAGTCTGTATGTGCACCGTACAATGAAGCCTGATTCTGCTGCATGTCCTGAGACTCCGAGTGGCTTCTTTGGGTCTGCTTCAATGATAGATAGAGTGGTACCTCTGGTCACGACCGTAATTCATTCCAAAACTCTGGACGCCACCCGATTTGGTTGCAACCCGAATGTAATTTCCCCATAAGATTGTATGTAAATACAATTAATCTGTACCAGACCGTACAAACTGTATGTAAATATATATTTTTAAGCACAAAAATAGTTAATAATACCATAGAATGCACAGTGTAATAGTAAACTGAATGTAAAAACATTGAATAACACTGAGAAAACCATGAACAACAGAGAAAACTAACATTGTAAGAGTTCATGCTAGATCCTTATGAACCACTCGCTGTATACGCAAACAAAAAAAAATGGGAAACAGAGAATGAG
Organism: Erpetoichthys calabaricus; assembly: GCF_900747795.2. Lineage (NCBI taxonomy): Eukaryota > Metazoa > Chordata > Cladistia > Polypteriformes > Polypteridae > Erpetoichthys > Erpetoichthys calabaricus. Next base: position 107,799,045 of record NC_041404.2, read on the forward strand.
AAATCATTGGCGCGTACGAATGCACGTAGGGAAACTGGCCACCAGTGTTTTTGTTCGCCACCAGAGCGTGTGGTCATAACCTGATTTGTACGTGTTTGGAAACGTTCGTGACCAGAGGTTCTACTGTAAATATATAGATAGATAGATGGATAACACTGTGTTTGTCTCCAAAGGGGAATGTTGCTTTATGATAGAGGCTCAATGAATATATAAACAAATAAATATTATACAGTGAAAAACAACAACTAATCAAATAACAATTTTAGCAGTCTAGTGTTTATTTTGTACACAGCCATCATGAGGCATTCATTTCTACAACAAAGGCTCAGTTGTGGAAATGAGAGTCCCTTCGAGTGGAGAGGACAATGGGGCACAGTAGACTAGAAAGTAATGTACAAGAATTTCAGTCAGTCAGTCCCCAACCCGCTATATCCTAACACAGGGTCACTGGGGTCTGCTGGAGCCAATCCCAGCCCACACAGGGTGCAAGGCACGAACAAATACCAGGGCAGGGCGCCAGCCCACCGAAGGGCACACACTAGGGACAATTTAGGATCACCAATGCAGCTGGTGCAGAGCTGTAGAATTACATGCCTTCTGACTGCTCCTTACAAAATAAACACTAGACAGATATATGATTGTTCAAAATGCATTTTAAAAGATTTGTGAAAGTCTTCAATATCACTTTCATGTCTGCTGCTCCCCTCTGTCTCTTCCACTGGAGGGGACACTCATTTCCGCGGCTGAAACAGAGCCATAGACTTGTGTGTCTGCTGCTTTCAAAATGAACACTGGATAAGTAACATTGTCCAAAATCCATATTATTCATTTCTGTGTGAATATATTTTTTTGACTTTTACTATCTCAAAATGTAGGGGGGGGGGGGGGTTAATTTGTTTCAAATCAGTTTTGTTAAACTTGACTTGCTTATATGGAATGTTTTTTGATTTTAATAAAATAAAATATAAAAAAAGAAGAAGAAGACTTAATACAACAAGTTTAAATCGATTTGGTACAATTTTAGCTGTCTAGTGTTTATTTTGTAAGGAGCAGTCAGAAGGCATGCAATTCTACAGCTCTGCTCCAGCTGTGGAAATGAATGTCCCCTCCAGTGGATGGAATGGAGGAGCACATTAAATATGAAATTGATATAGAAGACATTCTACAATCTCTTAAAATAAATTTTGAACAATTTTAGCCCTCATTTTGCAAGCAGAAGACAGGGGGCACACATTTCTACAACAAAGGCCAAGGGATGAAGGGACACAATAGATATGACAGTGCTATAGAAGTCTGCCTGATAGTATGCATAATTTTAATTACCCACTGTTCATTTTACCAAGGAGCACAGTGGATAAGGAATGCTATAGATTGCTTCTTGCAAGAATTTAAAATACATTTAATCAGTTTTAATCTCCCATGAACAACTGTGCACGTAATATACGGGAAAACTGAGTTTTATAGCATAATGTCATCTTCTGTGAAAATAAGATCCCTCCACAATTTATAGGGATGAAGGGGTGGTTATGACAGGTAAGGGATTTTGTTTTATTTGATAGAACGTATTTCATTCAAATGGTTTTAATCATTCATATGGAAGAGGTGAAATTTGAGTTTAACAACAATGCATTGGATTTTTTCCCCCTCTTATTATCCCCAGGAAAAAAATTACCTGTGTAAGTGTTTAAGAGGAAGTGATCACGCATAGCATGTATTACTACATTTATTTTAAAGATATGTCTTTTAAATGTCTTTGTATAGAGATATTTGGTATTAAGTAATGAATTCTTCTTATTATTGATATTTTACAAAATATTATTTTCTATTTTTAGCTGTTGATGAGCTCCTGTTGAAGAATTTATTGTTATCAGAACATACACAACGCATGCCAAAATGACTGAAAATATAACTAACAACTAGCATTTTTTGATACAATTTTATCAAAGGTTACTGTCCGTCGTCAATCACAGAGCACAACGGTAACTTATAATATACCAGCAATCTTAGAACACAGACTTCATGATAATGTTGTGAGAGAGGCTGCATTTGCATGTTAGTTGACAGACAGAATGGCATTTTGTACGGCGCATGCATTAAATCAAAAGAGAAACGGCACACAAAGATGTGTGAACATGAGAAGTGTGATGGGCGGCCACGGCCACTACCTGGCCAGGATGCCAACAGAGTGGAAGAACCAGGGAATAGGGCATTATTGGGGCAATACCTCCCCAAGGACACTAGAGGGCAGCCCTCCTGGGAGGATGTGGCACCACAGATTCCCACAGGGCATGTCGGGAGCTGGAGTTTGGTGACGCCCTGTTGGGTTCTGTGGGGGCCGCCAGGGGGAGCTGCAGAACTCTATAGAGGACCTCCAGCACACCTGGGAGTGATTCCAGGTAATACTGATGAGCCATCTAGAACACTCCCAGAACTTGAATAAGAGGAGCCGCTTCACTCCATTGAAGAGCCAGAGTCGGGAGGAAGAAGACAAAGCCTGAGGAGGAGTGGAGGCAGATGGACTGGCGGCAAGAAGGTACTGTATATAGATGTGTTGTGGTGTTGGTCATATGTGTACGTTTTGCTGTAAATAAATACGGGTGTTGAGTTAAACCTGTGCCCTGCCTGTGTGTGTCTGGGTTAGGGTGGCTGTATGCCCCCTGGTGGCTTGTTACAGAAGAAAGTGAGGAGGTGGACTTGACAGATATGGGTCAGTCTTCAAAAAAATGACCTAATTTTGAATCTGTCTGTAAATCCATAAAGATGTCAAAAAAATTCTATAGTGGCATCATGCATAGAAAATATGTATTTTTGGGAGAAATGATAATGTACAAGCATAGTCAGAATACTTTGTATCCATTCAGTTCTAGGCACATGCCTGCACCGTTTTAAGTCATGTGTATCCATTAATACGAACATGAACTACAAAATCCATTACTCAAAACCATCAGAATGAACCAAAGACAAGTTTATACTACACTCATTTTAAAAACTGGGCAAACATGATGACTTACTCAAGCGAGAGAGAAAAAAACAGCAAAGAAACACAACAAAAGACTCAGGTATATAAAAAGTGATATAAAAAGTGATTAGTAAGGCTGAAATGTTTCCATGGATGACTATAAACAACAACAAGGATGCCCACTTTGGAGGTCAAGGGCTTGGGGACCCCCAAAACAGCCATTGCAGTCTGGGTCTGCTGGTCTGGCCTACCACTCTCTGCAATGACCTTTGCAGTATCTATATTTGGGCTGGTGCTGCTTTCATCACCAGTAGCCAAGGGAGATTATAGCTCATTTTTTGAATATGGGCATTTACTGTATGTAACTCAAATCGTGGTGCTTATCCTGGGTGATGACCAAGGCAGTATGAATTCCATTTCTAGGTATCATCAGTTTTCATTTATTATCTCTGTCAGAGTGGGTAGTGGTCTGCCTTTAGTCTGGCCCCTTCCCCATGACCTTACCTGCATGAGTGATCCTATTAGAAGTATAAGGATCATAAGGACTCGCAAGTCCCCCCCCTACCATAACAAGATGGTAGGCTTATGGGGATTATTATTATTACTATTATAAAACTTGAAATATCAGAAAGGTGTTTTCATTATATGCTTCCTATCCATTATCAGATTTGCTAATCCAGAATGGGGTCCAGAGTCCATCCTGGAAGCATCTGGTACAATGCCAAAACCAACCCCAGGACAAGCTATTCTGACATAACAAAATATTTTGTCAACATAATCTTTTTTTGCAGAACAGTTTATGATTCTCTTCTAATACCATACTTCTATAATCGGTTTCATGCACCCTATGTGTTTAAACAAGAAGTCATTTACTTTGATTAACTTGCCATTTATTCACATTTTTAATATTCTGGGAGGACTCATGATTTCCATTCTTTACGTTGCATTTATCTTAGGTGTGTACTTATCAGCCATCACAGAGTAACCAGGCTAAGGGGTAGAAGACCATGTCTTCTCTGTCCATTCATTCTAGGCAAAACTGCAGGACAGTTAATAACTCAGAATTAAAACTGTCAGACTTTGTTCCTTCGAAACAAATCTCTCATGTTCTACACGAAAGTCATGATGCCCATCTCTTCCCCTAGTGTAGCTCACATTTTCCTAGGGCTTTATATAAGAATTGCTTACATGGTAACAGGCATTTATTTCTCATGGCCACCGTCCCCCTCATGTTCCTTCCATGACGTGCAGATCACAGTGACTCAAATGCCAAGGTTTATGACTGCAGCATGGCAAGAAGGCAGCTAGGAGACAGAATGTGCCAGCTACTCTGCATATAAGAGTCTGGTACCCGGAGCGCAGGTCCATGACTTGCCTGTGTGTTCTTGCCTGCTGAGCTCCAGGGAACACTGAATGTCAGGTAAGATATTCAAATGTCAGGGATAACGCTACTTATAGCACAACAGATTTAGGGTGATGCAAAGAGGCCTGAGCAAGTGGCACAGAAGGATACAAGGAAACTCAATGGTTTTGAGAAGAGAATGTCAGAGCAGGGTCAAAGGTGTTTTAGAAGAGGGTGGAATAGAAAGGATGAATGTGAAAGGGCTTGGTAATGCATATCAGAACCACATAAGATTGGGCAGCAGTGCACATTCCAAGATAGAGAACAATTACCAGTATCTGTTTTTTATTGTTTTATAAAGAACAAATCAATTTTTTTTTATCTATTCTAGACCAATGAGAAAGACTAACTAGTGACACTGCCTTTTTTATCTTCTGGTTAGCATACATGAATGCAGACTGGATAATAGCCTGGGTCTCCCAAGAAAGGAGACAGGGCAATGGACACTGCTTCTGGGCTTGATGTAAGATGTGGCTTCTTTGAAAATCTGGTCAATCGCAAGTCACATCATCTTTTTTCTAGACTATCTAAATAAAAAATTTCAGGAAATATGTTTTCCATTTCTTTTCTGTCATCCTTCTAAACAGGTTTAATATTTTTGGAGCAGAACAAGTCTCTACCTCCATATGCATAGTTTAGCCCAATGCAAAAAGAGGATCGGAATACTCGTATGTATACAAGGTTCACTATTAAAGCTTATCAACAGAAAATCTGAAGCACTGTGGACGCGTCCTTCCTTTAGACTCACGGCAGCAAACAAAGACCCTTTAACTTAATTTAGTCGAGCTTTAATGCTGATGGTGCAGCAAACACTCCAAGGTGAACATAGCATTGCACAGCTAATCTAGGATATCACTCCATACTCACCTTTGCGTGGCATCAATTCCTATGCATATTCAGCATTTAAAACATTTTTTTCATTTACACTTGCACCTATATTGCAAACAATTTTTTTACAGTGTATTTGATGTAACGTGGTGAAATATTGATGCTATCTGTGCATCTGTTAAGTACGTCTGAAAAGAGACATTTGTTCCAATTTTGTTGAGTGCAGGGCACAGCGCAGGTGGTGAGAGGAAGTCAGCAGAACTGAAGATAAATAATCAATGTTGTGACAGCTGAAAGTAAAAAGTAATCCAATTTCCTTAGCAAGAAAGAATTAAGATGTAAAAAGGATTTCTAATGCAGTTCATAGCTATCGTAATGGGGGAACATTAGCTCTATTAGGCGTGTGAGGGGATAAGTGTAAATTGAAAAGGAAATGTATTTTAAGCATGGCATAGATAAGGGCACTGAATTTCAAAGAAAGCAAGCAAAACAGGGAAGTCAGTCTTTATTTACTATTTTGTAAAAATCAGAATAGGATTCAGGGAGTAGATGTGATTGAACCTTCAGGATATAATGACCATAATATAATACATTTGACAGTGAAAAGATTGATCAGGTGCAGCTAAGTCTAAAAGAGATAAACTGGGATGTGCTTTTCAGTGTGAAGACAGCTGAAAAGACCAGAAGTGGCTTTAAAAGAATTTAACACAGCGGGACAAACTTTATCCCAAAATTGTAAATCAGTAAGGAATTAAACAGAATTCTAATGTAAATAAAAAAGGAACAGAAAACGATACTGCAAGGGAAAAACAAAATGCATAAAGTGTGCAAGGCACATAACTCCAGAGCGAACAATAGGGCTTATGAGAACAATAATTTAAAAGGATATTAGAAAAGCTAAAAGACACTTTGAGAAATATTGCAGAAAAGGCAAATCTTTGCCAAAAGAGATTTTTTCAGTACTTCAGAAATAAAAGAACAGAGAGGTGTTGAGGTGCACTTGAAAGTTTAGTGCTAACTAAATTATACAATGAAATAGAAAATGCTTCGAACTTTCATTTTACTGAAGTTTATACCTATGAAGAATTCAATAACCTTCCAAAAGTAACAGGGACTACTAAGGAGGTGCTTTGTGATTTGAAAATGTTACAGGGAAAAAAGTGCTGCTTAGATTAAGTGAGCTCAAAACTAATTAGTCACCAGGACCAGACAACATTTGTTCTAAAGTTTAAGGGGTGGGCACATATTTAAACGATTGAATCTTATCTTTCCAAAATAACCATTCATAAATCATGCATAAGCAATTTGGAAGGCAGTAATTTGGACACGCTTCAGAACTGTGCAAACACTTGATAAATACAGTTAAAGTAGAAACATGTATTAAATTTCCTACATGTGGGCAAAAGGAACACTATAACTAGTGTTTATTTATTTAACAATAAATACAAGATAGGAGACACTGTCACACAGGAAGCAACCTCTGAAAAGCATTTAGGGGTTTATGTTGCCACAACATTTTCATCGACTAAGCAATGTACAGAAGCAATTAAAAAAACTTTACAGTTAAATCATAACACGAATATAAGTCAAACTATATAAGGTACTAGTAAGACCGCATCTGCAGTACTGTGTGCAGTTCTGGTCACCACAGTATAAGACATAGCAGCAGTCGAAGCTGTGCAGAGAAGACACGTTGTACTCTGACAGACTCACAGAATTAAACATGTTTAGTTTCAGGCAGGGGGGACAATGTGGGAACCTAATCCAGGTATTTAAAATCCTCAAAGGCATTGATAAAGTAGATCCAGCAACATTCTTTCAGTTAAAGGATGAATCATGTGCTTGAGGACATCAATGGAAATTAAGTGTATTTAAGACTGAAATAAGGAAGCACTTATGTACACAGAGTTATGGGAACCTGGAAGAACCTCCCGAGACAAGTAGTTGTAGCAGAAAAAAAACCTTTAAAAAGAATCTGGACAAGATATTGGGACAGCTTAGCTATTAGCTAAAAAACAGGTTTGATGGACTGAATGGTCTCCTCTTGTATGTCAGATTTCTTATGCTCTTATATTACAAAGGTGATCGGGCAAAATCAAGTAACTATAGACCAATAAACTTAACAAGTACTACTAGAAAATTAACTGAAGCAATTATTAAAGAAAAAACCCAGCAGCACTTGCCAAGAATTGCTGTATCAGTAGACAGTCAGCAGGGGGACAACATACTTCACTAATATGCTGGAACAAACAGGTATAGTGAGCACTAGATGATGTTACAGCAGTGCTGGGGTAAACGTTCTTTTTATATATACAGTATATATATATATTCAAATGGTAAGAATAAGAATGTAAGAAAACAGGCTACAGAGGTTTGCAGATCATACAAATCTAGGTGAAATGGCAGATAATCTATAATCAGACGAATCATTACAAAGAGACCTGGACAGAACACAGGTGGAGGCAGGTTTGTGGCATATTAAATTTAATGTAAGAAAATAAAGTGTTATAAACAGGAAGTAGAAATGCTAGATTTTTGAATATACACAATGAGAGGTCTGAAACTTGAAACTACACCTTATGAGAATGACCTATGAGTCATAGTGCACACGTCATTATCTCCTGGAGTGTACAGAAGCCATTAAAAATGGTAACAGGATGTTAGGTGGTATAGCGTGATGTGTTATGTATACATCACAAGAAATTATGATTAAGCTATATAATGCAATAGTGATGCAATAATGCAATTATCTCTAGTAATAAGTGCAGTTTTGATCTCCACATTACAAAAACTGACCTAGAAATTCAGAAAATTCAGGGAAGAGCGACTATTCTGATTCCAGGACTGTAAGGAATGAGTTATGAAGAAACATTCAAGGAGCTGACCCTTTCCAGTTTAAGCAAATGAAGAGTAAATGGTGATGAGTGATTTTTTATTTGAATTGTGAAAGGAATTAGAATGGAGGACATGGAATGGAACAACACTGCAGGAGCACTGATGAACCCTTCCTATGGGCAGATTTAAAAAAAAAACATCTCAAAGTTTTTCTTTACACATAGAACCAAAAATACGTACAATACATTACCAAGAAGTGTGGTTGAGAGTGATACTTTAGGGACTCTCAGAACCTGGCACAATGTTATTTTAGAAAACAGTGGCAAATAGAGTCTAAAAACTCTGTAGGCCTGAATGGTCAGTTCTTGTCAAAGTTATTCTAATATTCCATTTCAGGATGAACTACCTGTATCATTACAAGGTGATCACCCTCTTCTTCTTCATTCACACTTGTGCCTATGCCTCTATACTGCGCCACTGTGAGCCGGTCAATGAGACCATCTCTGTAGAAAAGGAAGAGTGCCCAAAGTGCGTGCTGATTACCACAAGAATTTGCAGTGGATACTGCCTGACGAGGGTGAGTGAAACCTTGTTGGTCACCTATATGGTATACAGATTGTATGCCTGATGCTTCACAGGCCTCACTGCTTCTTCTCGTTGCAGGACTTTTTGTTCAAGAGCACCATTGCACCTCTCTACCAGCATGTCTGCTCGTACAAGGAGATTCGATATGAGAAAATTAAACTTCCTGGCTGCCCAAATGGTGTGGATCCCTACTTCACGTACCCTGTAGCAGTTAGCTGCTATTGTAGTTTGTGCAAAATGGATAATTCTGACTGCACCACTCAAAGCATTTCCCCGAGTTTCTGTATTTATGGCAAAACACACCTTTACCTAATTTAGAGGAAGACCAGAATGGAGTTTGCAGTCTGAGTAACCCCAATACTAGACATGTAGAAGGTTAATCCCACGACCTCTGTACCCGTTAAAATTTCTCAGCAAGATGGAGCCTTGCCTTTTCAAAAATTGACTGGTTCTCATTTTAGGGCAAGAATAAAATTTGCAGGCTACAAGAAAAGAAAAGAAAAAAAAAACTAGCGAAATGGAGAGAGCACAGCCTGTTTGGGTGAGGTTGCCCTTTGCAAAATTTCCAGTTTCCTGCTATCCTCCCTATCCCCACAGCCAAGGCAATTACCTGTTTTCTTGTATACAAGAATAAAAACAAGTGATTGAACCCAATATGTTGTCTTATTTAAGCTTTTCAACACCAATGCATGATATATGAAAATATAATTAAGAGCTTCCACAATATTAACTAACAATGTATAGTAAGCAACTACAGTATCATGTGGACTTTTAGGACAGACATCAAGTTCCCCTCTCACTCCTCTTTATTTAAAATACAGAAATGAACTCCAGACAGTGATTTTCATTCATATAAAATCTATTTATTTTACAAAATGCTTGAAAAAACAAATCTGCATAATACAACAGAGGGGATCTTCACTCAAATTTTGGTGTGAGTTAAAGACAAAGAGCTTTGAAAAACAAGCCAAAGTTTTCAATGTCTCATCTATCACATATGTTGGCTGCCTTAGGAGAGCAGGCTTGTATACATTACTAGATGAGCTATGGTAACTGGTGCTTAGAAGAAGGCATCTGTTTGTTGTAATTCTGAGCTGCCTTAACAAGGGTGACAAAAATGACAGTCAACAGCTTCCATGAAGGTTAGAGTGCAAGATAAACTCATGAAGGGCAGGCCATAAAACAGTTAAAAAAAAAAAAAAATAAATTCTAGGTTACTTTTTTCATCTTTATTTTCTTTTATGTTCTTGGATTCAGCTTTCTCCATCAATCAGGAGCCTGCAGTTTCATCTATGAAGTGTCCATTTGGTTTACTTCTGGGATAAAGGCATAAAAGGATAAATTTGAGAATCAGTACATTTACACAGATATGTATGCACATATTAAGATTAAACAATTTTGGTATTCAATTGTATAAATAATATAAAACATCCATCCATAACTTTTCAGATCTACTTAGCTCAACTCCTGGATATTGGGTTCAGCCAACATGTGACAACTTTTGAAAATGGCCATTAAAACATGAGAAATAATAGACTTTTCTGAGCTCCAAATGATCATGTTTCATATGTTTTAAGATAAATTTTGGGAGAAACACAATGGTCGCTGTTTGTTACTAATTTGTTACTTGATTTCTGAGTAGAAAGCAATTAACTATAAACAGTATTTTTCATCAAAGTAAGGAGCAAACTAAACAAACTAAATGAATATCACATAAATGAGTATATTTTTTATTTTATACAATTTACTGAGGCGAAAGTTAAACTTTTTGTCACCGTTCATAGTATCTGGGTAGATTTTGTTTTTTATTAATTGCCCAACTCGTAGTCCCAACTTTGTAGGGCACACATTAAATTTCCAATTCGGAAATCCCATCTGTCTGATAGTATGTGAATGCGCCATTCTTTCACTCAGATATCAGACTTCTTGATACTGAAGACTAGTATTTCACTCATGTTTAACTGAACTGTTAAGCATAAGCACTCATTAATTACAGTATAAGAGGTTTATATTTAAGACCCTAAATTTCTGCTGCTGCTTCAGAACCAAGGTGATAACAATGTGTTTCAATGAGGAACATAAATACCCAAGTTTATGCAAATGAAAGCTATTTAAAACTCACTGTTTAAAAGTACATTGAAAATGCATGATTTAGAAAGCATGAAAAGTCCATTAGACAACAAACTCAAAGCAAAAAAAAAATGGAGCAACAATTGCACCAGTGAAGCTCCACTTCAAAGAATGCATTGAATTTGTGACACAGAATAACAGATGTAATTAACACATTCTTGCCATCTGAGATTCCCTGGGCAGATAATAGAGCAAAAACAAAGTAAATGCTTAAGGTTATTTAACATCATTTGGCTAAATAGAGGCTCAATTTGTAACTTCTTGTCTGTTTAGAAACAGCACATTGTTCCCATGTCTGGACCGTTTCATTTTTTCATTGCGTATTGTGGACCACTGCTGGAAATGATAAATAAAGAAAACAATAAAGGCTTTTTACCAGAGATATTATCATCATGTAAAATTCAACACATGTACCTTTCTTTAAACTGAGTCCACTTCAGGCTCGAATATAACATGTATATTTAAGCTTTGCTGGCTAATTGTGGGCCATTATGTACCATTATGTACTTAGCAATGACAAGTAGGCACATACTGTAATCATCCCTCTTTAAAAAGACTTTTTATAATATCAGTACATAGTTACTACTGTTGACAAGTTTTTATTTTCAACTCTTTAACACAAATTCTTTTTACTATCTCTTTTGTTTGTAAGAGGTCTCTCAATGGAAGGACAAAGACAGCAGCCTAAGATATCAACTGTTAATACAGTATAGAATCTCTCCCTTTCTTAAAGTAAACTTTTTGAGAGATGCACAAGAGTTAAATGGTCATGGTCACTCCAGACTCTAAAAGAAATAATCCCATAACAGTACAAGCTACTGGCTGTGTCATACATATGACAAAATATTAAATTACATGTTTGGTGACATTTGCCTGGTCATTTTCTAAAATACTAATGGACTTTTTCAGTAATATAATTTTCCTTGAACAAGTTAAACAGATAAAATGCTTAATCTTTTATTACCTATAGGAACCACAACAAAGGAAAAGAAAGCAAACGATTCAACAGAAAGACTTTGTTTGTGCAACACTCACTCATTTCATTG